>NC_051155.1:119592325-119619825 GCF_013339745.2 Dermacentor silvarum
TTAAATTTCACATTTTTCTTACTGATTTATCATTCTTCCTCTATTATTCTACCCACATGGCGCTGTCGCCACCGCTGCATGGCCCAAGTACATATCACGATTTCTGCGATCATAGTTATGTTCTTGCCTAGATCATCTGTCTTTCTGTGCGCAAAGTTTACTATCTGTGACTGAGCAACATGTTTATTTGTCTTATTTGACGCATTATTACACTGACGTTTGCTTAAAACTAGATTTATTTGGAGACTCGGACGTATTCTTAATATCTTATTGAGGTTTTGTGTATACAAGCAGAGAACTTAGTTTCCAGCGACTCTATTTTTTGCCCTTTAGCGAGTTGTATCTTCGCATTTCTATATTCCATTCTAGCTTCGCATTTCTAATATATATTTTGCAGAACTCCCACTTTTTATTTGTACTCACTGCTGCGAGTATTATCTCGGTGTAATTAGAATACACGACGAAATACAGCTGCTCCTGCGCAATCGATTGCAACGAGGGATAGCATCATTGAGGTTTCTTCCTGGCCGTTGCATATGTAGAAAAATGTAAACAAGGTACTTGATGACAAAGATTCATCAAAATATTTGTCCTCAACTTATTCATTTCATGGCCTTTACGTTTTTCATATAAGCTGCATGCACTGCTTTGCTGGTTTCGAACTGATATTGACCCGTTTCGCGGCAATCCCGTGGGCGTTGCCATATTTGATCACGTGGTGACGCGTCCATTGCTTGCCTCAACTGCCTCCGTTGCCTCCTTGTTTACAATGGAAGTGTATGACGACGGCGCGGCTTAGAAACCGTCTGTTTTCGGAGATATCGTAGACGGTGACTAGGTGGACGACACGGAGCTTTGATCACCTGCAGCTTCAGAGAACATGCGAAAGCGCTTTCGGAGCTGATTAAGCTATGTCTAAACGGCGCAAGCAGTGTATATGGTGCTTCTTCTAAAAGCGGGGCTAAATATGCATTACAAGCTTTGCGATTATGAATTCAGTCAGGATTAGTGTGTTTTGCTCTTTGTTCTTATTCGGCAAATATTTTGAAGCAGTGGCTTGTCAGTTTCTGACTCAGTGAAGTTCCTCGTGCGGCCGCTATCTGATTATTTTCTGCCTAATCGCTCGCGGGTGTGCTCAGTTCCGAATCCGATAGATTTGTTCTTGCTGCGCACAAGGCTTGAAACGTAGCTGTTTTGTACATTGTAATACCTTGTAGCAAATATATATTACAGCTAGTAACTTGCTTACTCTTGCGGACCGTCACGAAACACTCAGCTTCCCCCATTGGTGCGCCATAGGTGTAGTCCGTCATTTATTGTGTGTATACAGTGCGCATATATTCAAGTGTGCGTCCATTCACTTATTCTTGATACGTCGGCGATAGGGTGGGCGTAAGGTTTCCTGCCATTTGGACAGATGTGTGATAACGTGCGCAAAACTTACTATGACAGGAAGCGGCGCTACTCCCTTTGTCATTGTTTAACGAGTGGTACTCACTCTTGCCGACGTTCTGGGGATGAAGCCCTTTCTTTGAAGGTTAGCGATACAAGGCGGGCGGATGAGCAAATTTCTGTATCCTGGAGGAAAGCCGTACATCACGAAGTGCCGGTAACACGTTCGGACAGTTGCAGCAGCTCTCCGCGAACTTCGCCACACAGATTCATTCTATTCCTTAACATGCCAGTCACTATTTTTGCAGCCAACTACTGCACACGTCTTCAATCCACATGATTTTATCTAGCACGATTGGAGCACAGTGTGTTAGCGAAAACTCAGTTGCATTCCGACAGCTGATCGCACAGAAGCAAGGTAGAAGCGGGTAATGGGTTTCGTATTCGTGCGCGGTCGCTGAGGAGAGGTATGGCGCGCCGCCGTGAGCGCCATCTCGTTTCTCTAAAACAAACTGCTCCGCGAAAAGGGTCAATAGTTCTAAAGTTCATGTGATGTTTACTTATTAATTAGACAAAAAACACACGGAAGCATTGATATCAGTTATTTCTGCCACAATTTTCGGGGCATACGAATATTTTTTTATGAAAACATGCATATTTTAATGAACAGTGCATAGCGTTTAATAATTCGTTTGCAGCATCTAATATACAATGAAATTGGCAATGCAGTTATTATTCATGCATTTGATCCCACGACAAATTCTATAAGGAGGAGGCCGCGCTGCAACCTGAGCCCCCCCCCCCCCCCTTCCCCCCGAACAATATTTCTGGCTACGCCACTGATCGAGGGCGAACAATGGACCCGCCATCTGACTCTATCCGATGCGTGATGACCGAAGTCTGTCCGAATGAAGAGGCATGCGCGTCAAACGAAGCTTCATACTTTTTCAGCAAAGCAAGCAACTGTTGTGAATGTGGAGGGGTCAGGTGGGAATTGATGGCAGCTTCAAGGGCAGAGAAGATGCAGAACGCCCAACAGAAGGAGCTTCAGAGGAAGCCGCTTCAACAGAAACAACAGAAGATGCTCGGATTTAGTGACACAAGCCAACGTAGTGCCCTTAGGGATCAGAAGTTTTTCGGATGTCGGGTTGGTAGCGCAGACGAATGCGCAGCCATTCTCAAACCGGACCAGCCCTTACGCAAAGACTATCCCTCTTATGAGACAGTGCGCAGATGGTTGCACGAACACGTCACCATCGTCAATGACATCCGACGCGATTGCAACAATTCTCTGACGGCAAGGAAGTAGCTCGGTGTCTTCTGCAGCAAGCAAGCGAAGCGGTGAGTCATCTGTATGAAGTGAATAGGCGTTGTCGGTCATGTGGAGAACACGTTTCCGACAGCAGATGGAAGCGGACGCCGTAGAAGGAAAATCCCATCCTAATATCAGCTGCTGGGTACACGAACTTAGCACTGCGAATTGTATATAATGCAGAATTCCATCAATGTAGACACGAACAGTGCACATGGCGGCACGTCGAATGGCGTTCCCTTGAGCATCGAGTAGCGTAGGTTCATCATAAGGAGTGGTAACTTTCCTGAGGCGCGAACACAAATCACGGTGAATAATTGACAAACTAGCATCAGTGTCTATTAAAGCTTCCACGTGCACTCCTTCAACGAAAACAGATATCATATTATGCGGACACGCTGGAGGAATTTCTGTCCTGTCGAGAAATGCAGCTTTTGCTCCAAAAGTTGCATAATTTAGGTTTCCGGGCGACGATCGGCGAATGGAGAAGCTGGTCGAAGTGGCGACTTGGAGCGACGAAGGGGTGACGGCGAGCGGCGTCTGGCCGGACGGTAGCTAGGAGCCGTCGCGGAGGTTGCAGGTGGCGATGGAGAGCGGTCGGAACGCGGAGCATAAGGACGGCGTTGGAAAGAGGCCCGAGGAGAAAAGTCGTCCCGTTCGTAGGTGTCAAATCGGCGACGCTCGTCTTGCTGCCGCTTGTGACAGAAACGTGCGATGTGGCCACGATATCCACAGTAGTAACATATAGGTCGGGTTGGACGCCATGGTGGAAAGTAAGGTTGATGAGGTGTGCTGGTAGACATCGAAGCCAAGTGCGTCTGCGTCGGTTTAGGAGGCATCGGTGGCACGAGGGCTGGGGTAACTGCGGCTACCTGCGCGTACGTTGGTGGGGGCCTAGGGACTAGAGGGTCCGTATACGCAGTACCCGCCATAGACGCCAACTCCTCCTTGACAACGTCACGCAAAGTGGTATTGGGTGCGTGGGCAGGAATGGGACCTGCCGAGAAGCCAAGAGACTGCAGCTCTTCTCGTATGATTGCGCGGACCATTGCGCGCAACGAGGGATCGGCGGTACGGTTGTCGTCAGGGGTGTCCGGGGTGGCAATCGGAAGATTCGAGTTCGTCGAGGCGCTGGCACGTAGCTACAATGTCAGCGACGGTAGCCGGGTCCTTGATGGCCAACGCATTGAAGGCGAGAGGCCCAATGCCTTTGAGTATGTGGCATACTCTGTCGGATTCGGCCATGGAAACGTTGACGCGTCGACAGAGAGTGAGGACATCCTCTATATACGAGGTATATGACTCGCCGAGTTGTTGTTTGCGAGTGTCGAGTGTCTTCTTCGCGATGGCGGAACGAACAGCCGGAGTACCAAAAACTTGTCGGCGCTGCTGTTAGAAAGTACTCCAGTCGGTGAGGTCGATTGGTGGTTGAAAAACCAAGTCTTCGCTACGCCCGTGAGATAGAAGGAGACATGGCGTAGCTTCGTCACCTCGTCCCAGTGGTTAGCAGAACTCACCCGGTCGTAGTTGTCAAGATAATCCTCCACATCTTCACCACGAAAGCCAGCGAACAGATGGGGGTCGCGCTGGGGCCCACTGACGATCCAAGATGGAGAGGCTGCGGCAGGCGGAGGCGAGATTGTAGACGTAGAAGTGCCAGAGTGCTCCTCCTGCGGCATGTTGGCGGACAGCTGGCATGAACGGTGACCTGAGCGAAGCTCCAGGAGGTAGAGCGGGCGAGCAGAGGACGGGGGACCGAGGAGCAACCTCCACCACTTGTGACGTAGGTTAACACGACCTTGAAGACGCGACGGACCGATCACACTCAAGGCATAGATCAGTTTCAAGATGAGTCCCCACAAGCGACGAAGACGAAGAAGCCGATATGATGATGAACATGTGCAGCCAACGAAGAAGTGACTGAGAAATGCCCACACTATATATATATCGTACCGGAGCACATCGGCACGAGCTCTGTGCCAATGTGGCAGAAGAGGCTGACGATCGTCGGTTTTGCGATAGGTCGGTTTTCAACTGAGCTGGCTTGGTTAACTGCTTCGTCAAGTGCTCTACCACTGAATAATACGCTTGTTGCAATATATATATATTATATATATATATATATATATATATATATATATATAACTCACAAGCCAATCACAAATACATATAGTTACACACCACCCACAGAGGCAGAGAGGCTTAAAAAATGTTCGCGCCGTCGTTTTCAACATTCACTTGTTTTAGATAATCATTTTCTTACTAATTCGCACTAACGGAGGTATGTTCAGTTACCAAACCACCTTTTTAACTCAACCTTGAAGCGAGCTGCGTTTCAGTCACCAAAGAGAAAGAACGAAAGGTATGGAAGAAGAACGGGACTAGGAGAGCTCGGAGACTAGAATAAAAGGGTAAAATGCACCCGTCTATATTAAGCTATGTGCTCGCTTATTGGTGCATCTTAAGAACGCCACAATACTTTCTGGGTGTTGGAGTATACACATGCTTTTACATGACGGAAATTGAACACATGTCATTGCCATTATATTTTCCACAGCCAACGGGGTACTTGTAGCCTCATTTGACATACTGAAACGGATGCCAGTATTGATTCTTGAGGCATGTAATTCTCATGCAAACGACAGATTGTTCTCAGCATCTTGCCAAGATTGCACAGCGCTCTGGTGGGAGGCGGAGTTTAGCAACATGTGGGCCTTCGCGCTGTGACGACTCCAACATGTCAGCAACAATCAATGTGCTCAAAAGTGTGCACTATGTTTCAAATGCATTAACTCGCTGCTCAAATGTGATTTATTTATCGGCAGTGCTTAGTGCGGTAGGCACGCACAGGTATTGTATGTATATCTGCTTGAAAGGCCACATAGGCCCTCTTACCATTTGCCCCGACTAGTGTCTGCAAGCGACGTTCCTTTCGGGCTTTCTCCCGCACCGGACCTGAGGTTGGTTGGATGATCGATACTACATGACCTGGTGCAGTCCAATACGGGGGTAGAGGGCATGAAACTGGCCTTTAGTGAAAAAGAAAATAATTTGGTAAAAAATAGAAGATAATACGGAGGTATTACAGTACAATTATTTATAATCAAGTGAAAGGAGCTACCGCAGTCTGTTACTACCGTTTTTCAGAAATATACTGAAGGCGAGATACCGGTAATTTTATAGTCATTTTACATCAAATAAACGTCCGGATTCCCGCATTCATATTTTTATTTCTTCAGTACCGTGTTTTCTGCGACTTCCAAGCGGTATGGCGTGTACTTCATGATTGTTCCAGTGTTTTTCTGGTTTCCTGCGTTTCGAGCCGCCAAGAAATACACTATTTACAGTGGGCGACAGTTGGCAGTATGACAATATAAATGGAAAAACAGACATCGGTAGGATGCAGCGGGTGTTTTTTACGCGCCATAACTGCCTACAGTGATGGAACTGCGAGCAAAGCATAGTGGAAGTACGTAAAATTCCGCTTCATGCTTATCCTGCTTCTGGCTTATGTTTCATTGTGATACCTAACCATGCGTTCGTCGTCTTTATAATTTTTTCAACTTTAAATTAGGTAATAAAATAAGATAAAACAATGAACTACGGCCGAAACGAATCGTGTTTCGAAGGCCCGTTTCATGATTCATGATGTTCCTTTGCCTGTCAAACAAGTTATTGTTCACAGATACTTTAAATAATGAATTATTTCAAGTTTAAATCACGCACTGATTCGAGAGCGGTGCAAGTGGTGGATACAGATGACACCAGCACAGCGAAAGAAATTAGCAGTTGCTTTCCCACAAAATCAACTCAGTCTTCTCTGGCTTACTTAGAAGTTTTGCAGAAAATTTGTGTATGCAAGTTGTTTCCTAATTTTTACACTTAATACGACGCAAGTAGTAGGCCGTTGTCCTTGATCAGCTGAACTAGGCAACGACTTCACATTTTTAGAAATGGCGGAGGTTACAAGAGATCTCCCTGCAAAGTTAATTCATGTCGGTTATTCACGGCTTCAAGCAAGCGTTGTACTCATATCTTAAGGCGTCTTTGGAGACCGAGACGTGCCACTGGCTTTCAATGGGCAGGAAATGGGTTCAAGCGTACATACTTGGCAAAATCATATTCAGGCAAAGTTTTAAGCTGTGTGTTAACATTACAGGGAATTAAAATTCCTACTGCAATTGCTCAAAAGTATCAGCTCCATTATACATTTTTCTGTATTTTGTAAGGTCGCACAAAGGCTGTGCGTTTTTTATATCCTCCTGAGACACCGCCATGGAGATTTTTCCAATACATTGGACAGTAAGGAATGAGACAGTACTCCTGCCAAGGCATTCATCCTCATAAAACCCGCTGTCCAATCTACTGAACACCTGCTGGTGACATCTGTGCCTCATTGATGAAAACACATCTTTAATTCCCGCCAAGACATTTAAAGGATGGCGGAATTCAGCGGCACGAAGTTTTATGGCACCTACCGGACAAGTACGCAGTGTCTCGTATTTACACCTACTTTGAGGGCATATCGTTGATTTTATATTAATTTATTACAACGGCAAACACGCAAAATGCGAACTTTAAACTGTTCATGCACTTACGTTTACCTACGCTTCCTGTCATTTCGCGCGCCCATTAGGCTGGACACTGGGACTCCACGCTGTTATTTTTACCGCGCTTTTGCTATGGCCATGGTATGAACAGCAGTGGAATACTGTTGCTACTTAGCGGCTTGTGGACGAAATCGCATCTTAAAACAACTCCGACCACCAAAACATGAAAAAAAGGCGAACTATTTGTGTTAGAGATTGTTCAAAAGCTGACGGTGTAAGCATCTTAGACTATTTGGAAACGTCCTAAGACTCAATTCATGTGGAGGATAACGTCAATACATTGTGGACTAAGTTTAAACACATTGTCAACTATTAGCTACAAATGTTTGTTCCTCAAAAAACAAAATAGTCAGAACGCATAATCCCTGGATAACTCGTGAGATTATGCAATTAATTATTTTTTTATTTACAGATACTGCAATCCCCAAAGGTATTTTAGCAGGGTGGAAGTACATTATATCAGCGCACAAATACAGGCAACAAAACAAAGCAATACGGAGTACATTGCCCATACAAACAACATCGGTTAGAATGCCAAGTTGTGGTTCATCCGAAGAAAACTGCAGCCTGCTTCCACAAAAGCAAAACTGACTGCCTATCTCGCATCGGTACGTTCAGCATTGGAATATGCGAGCGTCGTCTGGGATCCGCATCAGACAGACCAAGTTGATAAGTTTGAAAAAATTCAGAGAAGGGCGGCTAGGTTCATTTTATCTAGATATAAATTTACAGAGTCAGTGACTGACGGGCTCCGTGAGCTACACTTACCTTCACTTTCAAACCGACGAAAGGTCGCCAGGCTCAAGTTTCTTTATCTGTTACCCAATAATCACTTCAACCTAAACACAAGCCCCTACTTGAAGCAGCTTTCCTCGCGAGTTGTGCGAACTTATCACAAAGATCAAATTACACCCATGACGGCCCGAATTAACTCTTTAAGTACACTTTTTGTCCAAGCACAATAGCTGAATGGAATGCCTTGCCTCAGGACCTTTTGCAAGCAGATAATCTTCTCAATTTTGACCACTGCATGTTTGTCCGTTACTTATCCGAATAGAAATTCTTGTAATATTCTTGTCTTTCTTGTCATGTCTATCGCGGAGGCTGCGAGTGTATATATATATATATATATATATATATATATATATATATATATATATATACTCGGAGCCTCCGCGATAGACATGTAAAGAATATATATATATATATATATATATATATATATATATATATATATATATATTAATGTTTGTTTTTGGTCTGGTACCTAGCCTACTGTTGTGAGTGTTGGCCGGTAAATCTGTTGTATTTGCAGCCTGTATCGACAAAGCCGCTAGATGATTCTGTTATGATGGTTCTTGGTTTCTCGTTGATTGAACTAGGTTTGTATAAAAGTTTGTACTTGTGGCTGTGTACACTTGTTAAGTTATTATCTGCATTCACCCTGTAACGGCCTTACGGCTGACAGTATAAATAAATAAATAAATAAATAAATAATAAATAAATAAATAAATAAATAATAAATAAATAAATAAATAAATAAATAAATAAATAAATAAATAAATAAATAAATAGATTACTACCCGAACTTTCTGGTGTGTATCTATACTCCTTTGTTGTGTCTCTAACCAGTTTCTCGCCAACTTCGATCACTGGGTATTTGACACTAGGTGTGTGCTGCTCTTCAACGGTGTTGCCATTTTATGAATTTTACCTTTCGGGTTATTAAAACATTTTTGCGCACAATTTGAACGAAATATCTTAGGTATGGTAATACATGCGGGCTGGGTAAAAAAAGATCGGTTAGAGATCCAGTGTCCAATATATTGGACATCGCGCTGATCTGAAACTATCAGGGCTATTGCAAAAATATTTAATTATTTTCACCTTTAGAAATTAAATTTGGGGTTTTACGTGCCAAAACCAGTTCTGATTATGAGGCACGCCGTAGTGGGGGACTCCGGAAATTTGGAGCACGTGGGGTTCTTTAACGTGCACCTAAATCTAAGTACACGGGTGTTTTCGCATTTCGCCTCCATCGAAATGCGGCCGCCGTGGCCGGGATTAGATCCCGCGACCTCGTGCTCAGCAGCCCAACACCATAGCCACTGAGCAACCACGGCGGGTATTTTCACCTTCATAACCATACTGACTTGTCCTAGAATTTTTAAGACCAATCTGTGCACCAAAATGCACACCGGGTCTCAAGAGGATATTGTTAAGTTATATCTTTATAATAATTCAGCCGTATACTAAGAATAATTAGAGAAAGACAGGGCGTCTGTAAGACACGTTGTAGCGTTGAGATTTTAATGTTTCTGGTGCACACGGCAGTAGCATCTGCTAAATCATTTATTGAAACCGTTATAAAATTCTAGATGTAAGAATTTATTGATTTTTAGCCAACCAGACGCCCTTCTGGTTAACATTCCTACGTTCTACCTGTCTTTCCTCTTCTTCCTTTCCATGCTGTTTTACAGATATATCCTATCAACAAATATATTATTTTCAATCCAACTTCAGAGGAAGCTTTAGCTGGAGGCTCCCACTTGGCAAATCGGCAATCCTTTCTTCAAAGCAGCCACTGCACCAAAAATGATGCGTTATGCTGACCGTCAATGCCGTGATTTCAGAACGCAAATTTTTTGCTTATGCTGGCACGCCTCGGCTGGCACGCTTAGGCCGGCATTTTTTTTTATTCTAAATTTAAAGGAACAACGCTTCGTTCTCTTCGATAGCCCAAATTGAGTTAACCGTTAATGTGACCTCTGAACTGTAATATATTTTTTTTGCTTGGCACGTTAGTCTTACTTTTTGCTTCTTTAGTATGCTTGCTAGCTTTATGTTTAATCCTCCCACCCGACTCGCGGCGCATCTGTCGTAGAGGGTATGCGCCATAATTGAGGAAAATCATCATCGCCGTCAAAAGAACGACACACTCCGAGAGAGCCGGCTGCAACATGCGAACGTGGCAACCCAGCTTATGTTTTAAGAGAGCTCCGGGAACCCGCTCCATCGACTGAAAAGTAACTGACCCCCTCAGAGTCTCAACGCCAGGGTAGTCCCACGTTCACGCGACGCAGGAAATCCGGGAGCCGCGGCCTGAGCCTTGGCGCGCGTCATCGGCCACAACTGTCAACGCCTGCAGTGCGCAAGCACTTGCCCAGAACCGTACTCCTCCCGGTCGGAACCCACATCTACCTATCCGAGGCACCTGACGATGGCGGACCCGAGCGGAAGGACAAACAAGATAATGTGCATCGACGTATCACCCGCGAAGGCTGCGAAGGACTCGGTGAGCTAGCAGGTATGAAATTCTGGCGTGGCTTAATAGGATTCTGGGCACGGACATTTGGGAGGTCAGTAATTTGTCATCGGGCGAAGCCTATTGCAGAATGATGGCCAAAGCCTTCCCCAGATGCTTGGGAATACGCAAGGTTATTTTAAAGGCGCGGTCTTCACGAGAGCGAATGAAAAATATGGACTACTCGCGAAGGGTTTAGAAGTTGTCGGAATCAACAAGAAGGTGCAGTGGGATCGCTTGGCGGAGCGCCTATTTGAAGGCAACATCAAGTTCGCCCAGTGGCTAAAAAAGCTAGTAGGTGCGAACACTTGTCGAATAACAAACGTCATCAGCGAGAACTGATGTAATACACAGAAGACTGCCACCGCGACGAAAAATGACGACCCACCGCGGGCTTCCGCAGCAACATGCACTTACCGACATACCACTGCTCGAAAGCAATACACTGTGGAACCCAAAGGACCTTCAGCGGATGACCTACAAAAGCGATTGACAGATATGCAGACGAAAGCAGAGAGAATCAAAACGGAAGTGGACAAGCAGCGAGTCAAGATTGTTAAGATTAGGCAGGTCCACCAACACTACGCAGATGAGCACGGTGAGGTCGCGGCTCTCAGCAGCCTTATGGAGATCGAGAACCTACCTCCAGTGATAGACTTTGAGAGCAGGTGACAAACCAAGAGACAGCTGAGCGAGCGACTCAAGCGACAACTGATCAAGCGACGAAGTACGCGGAGGAGGCAGTGGTCATCGGGAGTTTTTTCCTCTTGTTGCCTCATGACAGAACTGAACTCGATCGAGCGTGCGGCCCACAGCCCTAAGCAGTGTTGTTTGTGTGTACTAAGTTGTTTTTTTGCTGTTGCTCTTGACGTGGCATTGCTCGCTCAATCACCATTTTTTACTATGTGCATTAATGTTTTTCTACACTTGTTTTGTGTTGCTCTTTTATTAAAGATACAGCAAACACAGCAGTTAGGCCTGACAGCTTCTGGTTTATTTGTATTGCCTAGCTTACAATGTTCCACCACACTTTTATATCTTTCAAGTTTCGAAATAGCACTTGTCTTTGCAAGGACAAAGGCAATCGAGGGGAAGCCTGCAAAGAAATCGGTTCCTGGGCATGTTCCCTTGAAAATCG
This sequence comes from Dermacentor silvarum, assembly GCF_013339745.2. Taxonomy (NCBI): domain Eukaryota; kingdom Metazoa; phylum Arthropoda; class Arachnida; order Ixodida; family Ixodidae; genus Dermacentor; species Dermacentor silvarum. The sequence continues at coordinate 119,604,082 of NC_051155.1, forward strand.
AGTGGTACTTCGGTATGCTGAAACATTACACATGATCACGTATTTCACCTGCGACATAGTTTAAGTCATAGCTGATATCCTTGTATGCAACGTCCAGAAAAAAGCGGTTTGTTATTAGTCATCAACCGCAATATAATTTGTTAAATAAAATGCCCTATAATATGATGATAAAAACTTTTATTCAAAAATGAGAAAGAAAACACCTTGGGTTACGGGAAGGCATGTTCAGATCCCTAGTCCGGGACATCATTGGTAAAAGCCGCTTTCCGTGCTCTTTGGTTGAGGGCTCGTTGCTCCTCGAGATCCGAGCTAGACAGGGCCGCCTCCCAGCTCTCCCACGTTGGCTGATTTATTATTGAAATACTGCTATTTTTATGACAAGCCCATGCCATATGGTATAAGTCTGCCTTCTGGCCTCAAAATTTGCACTGCGCCGAAAAAGAATCGGGCTCTATGGCATTAAGCTTAGATGTAATATTAAATGACATAGTTTGTAGCCGACGGAGGTGAGACTCTTCTTATTTATTAAGACCCCTAGCGGGCCCCGGCAGTGTGTACCTCTCAAGGCGCAGATGCTGTAATATCTCAGAGTATGTTGTGAACGGAGAGGGCGAGCCGAAGTCAGCACAGGAGGACGTAGAAGGAACCCGGGGAAGAAAAGCTCGTGTCGAAGCATGGGCACGATCGTTTCCCTCAACCCCCTCGTGAACTGGTACACACATCAGCTGCTTCCTTGCAACTCAAGCCTTAGATTGAATAAGAATTTCGCACGCCAGTGGCGTGATTCTACCACACATATAGTTTCTCTAAGCTGGCTGCGATTCTGTAATGTTTTTAGACGCAGAGTACGTCTTGGCTAGGGTTCTCGCCGCTTCCACTTCCTCCTCAGCCAAGGATTCCCCTTTACCAACTGAAAGCCCGTCTACAACCTGCATTTGGTGCACCACTGAGATTGTCGATATCCCCTTTAGAGGGCCCGTAGCGTCGACGAAGAAGGGTCCTCCTGTGTTTGTATAGCACTTGTTCATCATCTTGGAACTTGCCGCTCTTCTGGTTTGATGATAACCCGAGTGTATGTTTTTAGGAAGCGGAAGCGTAAAGGATGCGTTCCTCCACTCCTGTGGAATATCTTGTCACCCAACCACTTGTTGCGGAAAGCAGATGTTCAAATCCTCCAAGACCCTGCGGCCCATGTTGATTGCGGCCAATCGCATTACCTGGCTTGTAAGATGGGCGCTAATGAATTCATGAACCGTATTGTTGCGCTTGCACGGGGCATTGATACCTTCCATCTTCAACTGTAGTAATACATCCTGGACTCACAAATGTGCCCATACCCCGAACATCCTGCGAGGCAGAAGGTCTTATTCTTCTAGATACGCCGATAGGCGCAGTTGCATCGCTTTCTCCATAAGCTTCCCTGGCAAGATGTAAGCGATATTGGCTTCACGCTATTGATCTTCACCTCCTTTCCAGGCTCAGGAATGAAGCTAACATCTGCCGTATTCCATGTCCTGGGTAGCTTTCCAATTCTCCAGCACTCGTTGATGTATAGCATGAGGTTTTCGAGCGCCTGCCGATAAAGAATAATCCCACCATCACATTGTCATTCTCTGGCGCCATGTTCCGCCGCATGGCCATAAGCGCCGCCGGTACTTCCTCGACCTCGAACTCCTGATCCAGGTCTTGGATTCTCCTTACCTTTATACTACACTACTGGTTCGTTGTGTTTCATTGTACAGATATATTTTCTGGCGAGGGCTTCAACCAGCTGCACATCCGTACCCGCGAAGCTGTGTAGGGCGCTCTTGAGGTGATGTTGCTGCACTCCACGTGACTTGGTGGGCTCCATCAAACATCTAAGAAGACGCCACGCCGACTTGGTGCCGAGGCTGTCTTTCATGGAGTCGCATCTGGCTAACCAATTGTTCTTGGCCAAGGTCCATGCTGGCTCTTCCGCTGGCCACGTTAATTCCACGATCTTGATCTTGAGCTTGTGGTTATAATGTTGCTTCTTCCATCACCGCGTTAGACTTCTCGCGTCCCATAGATGTAGCAGATGGTTGGCGATAGCTGGATCTTCTTCTGAGGTCTGGAGCAATGACTAGGCCCACTCCTCATTCTTTTCAATGGGCGCAGTAAGCGTAGGATCTTCCGGCGTTCGGAACAACAACCAGTCCGTGAGCATGGCCTGCCCTCTAGGCTTGCGATGCTCATTGTATTCGAGGCAGATCTTGAGAATGCAATGGTCACTCCCCAAGGTGTCCTGCGTGTTATGCTATTGATAATTTCTTGCTTCTTTATTGAACGAGAGATCTGGGCACGTATTTCTCTAGACACTGTTCCAATCCTCGTGGGATGCTGCTGGTCTGTAAGAATCGTCAGAGTTACGTCTGCAATGGCGGCAGCGAGTTTCCTGCCCTTAATATCCTCCTTAGTATAACCCCAGAAACGCTATACGCATTAAAATCCCCTACTATGATAAGAGGGCGTATTTTGCGAATTGCGCCGCCTTTTGGAAAATCTCGTCAAAAGACACCCCCCTGCATTTCGGTCGACTATATATGTTCGATATACACACATTTCTGCTAGTACGTACGTTCGGTAAAAGCTGAATAAAGGCGTGTTCCACTTCAGTGGTTAACTACTGTTCAATTGTCACAGCCGTGGAATACTTGTGCACCAGAATGCAATTGGATGAGTTGGTTTGATGGGCGCTGTAAGGTCTCAGTTTGGCTTCCGCAATTACGTCTTGCAGTACAATGATATCTGGTAATTTTTCAAACGATTCAATGTATTGCTGTAGCGATTCCCTCTTCCTCTTAAACCAACTGCAGCGCACTGCGAAATCTGCAACTTAGCAGGGTGGGTCATGTTGAATACTCAAGGAAGTCATGCATGGTGTTTCCACTCCGGTGTCCGGCAAATCGTCAGCTCCAAGCAGCCTGTTACCCATCCGGCCAGTAAGTTTAAGTACCTTTGCCAGCGTGCAACCCGCAATATCCTGAAGGTTCCTATCAATTCTGATTTCAAAGGCTTGTAGCTTAATCAGATGGGGCTCCAGATCATCTATAGGACCCGCTCTAGCGTGCCATGATAGCCCCTCTGAATAGCTGCTTGAACGCTTCTTTCAATAACAGTTTGTAGGGTTCTCTCGTGGCTATCCTGTATATTTTGCGCTATACGAGCCTCCGAATGCGGAAGCTCCCTCTGCAAATACCGCACCACATCTGCCTAAATCCTGGCTTCTTCCTGTTCGGCAGCGGCCTTTTTATCGGTCTCCCTCACCACAACGCCACTGTTTTACTCTTCCCGCTATTCCGAAGCCTGACTGACAGGGGCCACTGCCAGCTGAGAAGGAAGATTGGAAGCATCCTCCTTCATTGCAGACTCCGCAGGCGTTTCTGGCATGCCTGCACCCCTGCCGACCCTCTAAGCTTATGAGTTTTGTAGTTTGCTCTTTCCTGCCCTAATCAACTATTTTACTCGTAGGGGTTCTCAGCAGCCAGCGTGGGATCTGAGGAAGCGGCAACCTTGCTGCCTGTGGTGTTGGCTAACTCGGCTCCTCCCCTTTTATGATTGCAAGCTGGACGACTGCGTCCGTGAAGTCCCTGCCGGGAGGCCCCCATTGCGGCCTTCGTTTCTGGAAGCTGCGATGGAGCCGCGACCTGTTTCTGAGTTTGCATTCCAGGCTGCGAATTATTCGGGGCTCTCTGGCGTGATGCTAGTTGCTAGATTTCCCTCCATCAGGCTTCCGCCCGGCTCCCGCACCTTTCCTGTATTTCCAGGTGCACTCCGCGCTGCCCGTAATTTGGGGGCCCCCGCAGACTAGACATTGCCGGGCTGGCACTCGTGCCCCTCCTCTGGGGTGACAGTTCCGCTGGCTAGGCAGCGATCACCCCGCGAATTAGGGCAGACATACAGCCTATGTCTCACTTTTCCGCATAAGGTACAAGCTCGTGTTGTCTTCCGGTAGAGGCGCACGGCACAGCCTTCGCCTAAAATCTCTATAAAAGAAAAGTACCGCCATCTACTCTTTCCTCCGCCGCCTCCTCTCCGAAAGCGCTTGCTTTTTTCTTTACTTTTTGCATGCGAAAGCCAAGTCGACGGTGGTGCACCTAGAAAGTCCACGTTGAAGCTTTCAGGGCCGGGCGCGCGCCGCCGCCGCCGCCGGCGACTGCGGCTGCGCAGAGGACTTTCAACATGGCTCTGAGGCGGAAAAAACAAAATATAAAGAAGTGAAAAGCGCGCGCTATCATCGTCCAATCGGAGATACAGGAGAGAGCGAAGCGGCGTTTATCAAAGGATGGCGGTACTTTTCTTATATAGGGACTTTGCCTTCGCCCAGCAGAATACGTCGAACGGCAACTTGCGACCCTCGAACATAATCGCTGCCACGTTCGACTCTCCTAACTTCCTCACGCCCACCACGGGAGCATCTGGCGAGTAAATAGCTTCAGAAATATCCGCTTCCAACACCTTCGTATGGAATTGAAGTACTCTACGACATGTGTTGTCCGTCATCTTGAGGTACACTTCCACCACTTGCAATTGAGGAAATAAGCGTTGCGCACACATTTTACTAAATTTTCGCACACTACCTGGGCCACGACTGCACAGAACACGAGAGGCGGCGAGCGCAAGATGCATATTTCACATCCCTTTAGGGATAACTAGAAAGGACGTTAAAATAGCGCTTGTACGCCCTCGTAACGAAAATGAGCTTGCCAGTATGCCCGGAGAAAACAAGTGAGCAAACTCCGACACGATTATCGTAGCATTAGTTATGTGCCATTATACGGTCGTTATATAAATCCAACAGATAATCAAGCCAACGAAAGCATAGTGAAATTTGAGTAAAGTAATAATTAATGTGTAGAAATGATACGGAAGTGCAAATAGAAGAACTTGTCACTGCATGGTGGGAGCCGAACCCACCGCCTTCGCATTAAGTCTTATCCACATCCTTCGCTTCGCATTGGTCAAAAGGACGTTTCACAATCGCCGCCATGACCTGGTAGGCGCGGGCTAACACTCCCAGGCTTACACACAAATCTATACCAAAGAATGTGGACGTTGGAACAGCTGTCACCATAGCGCAATTGGTATGAGCATCGCACGCGTAATGCGATCGTTGTGGTTTCTCCTCCCAACGGCGGCAAGTTATTTTTTCGGTCACGTTTAGTTTCATTTGATTTATAAATTCTGCAGTCCAAATAATACTACAAATCACTTCCCGTATGGAACCCGTGGCTCCATACAGTTGTTATTAACGGAAAATTCGGCCCCTTGGTTCCCCTTTTTCTCGTTGATTGTACGCGGTCTCCTTCAACAGTTAAATGGCTACGGACTACGCAAAAAACTTTCTTCGCTGAATATTTGTAGAATAGTAACTCGCATGCATGGGAATTGGTTACGTGAGTGTTATATATTGGAGGAAATCAGCCTTACACATGTTTTCTTTTCTTTCATACGGCTCAACTATTACCAAAATATTGTGGAAGTGCTTACCTTTTGTGTGTCTACGACTGTACTCTGGCATGCCGTTGTTTAAAGTACGGAGTGATGCTGCAAAATTTTCGGGCTGCAAATATTAGCTCCGCGACGTTCACGTCTCAAATTCTTTTCGGAGGCGTTTCTGCACAGCTGTCGCCCTCCACGTAAAGGCGTTGCTCCCGGCATTTGGTGCTGAGGGAGAACCCAGGTTATCTGGTGATCATGATTTATTTGGCACATTTTTAAAAACCATGCGGCACGTAATTTCCAGACGCTTATTGAGCACAGATGCCAAGTAACTTTCATAGCTAAGTGATGTCGTTGAAACTTCTTACCAACTGAAAGAGTTTTGGTACGCGATTGAGAAAACACAAATAATCCATTGGCATTTTATTGAACAGTCATTCTCGCTACGGTTAAACAACTACTACGGTGTTTTGATGCAAGTCTGCCCATTTGTGTGTAGTTTTTCACCTACTGGTCTTTCCATTTTTCTACACCGGGTGCTTCAGACTACATGTATCGCCATACCAAGAAGTGTTTCCTACACTTCTCGTACATCTCTCGTAGTATTTCGATGCAGCGCTACATTCTCATTAGGGGCAGCAAAAAATACCCAACATAATCATTAACACGTCACTGAAAACCGTTCGGTGATCTATAAAGAAACGATATGCTCTTGCTAACAACCGAGCACGACACCTAGGAATTTGTTTCACCAAAATAAATTAGCCTGGAATGGAAACTCCTGCTTTCTCGTCTTGACTGTGTATATCGTAGACGATGCGTCACTCTTCGATGCGTTCTCTACACTGTCTCTCTGATTGATTGTGCTGCACTGCGCCTTACTGCGCAAGAGCACTGCGCTGAATTCCTCCTCCTGTGCGCGAGACCCTTGCTACATTGAAGGCACGTTACCGTACAAATAATATATATATATATATATAGTGAGGTTATGCCGGGAGCAGGTACTTGAACAGGAACTTGTTCGTTGAGGACGCACGTACGACAAAAAACAACTTTAGTTCCAATGAAGGCCGGACCGCGGCGGCAACGTTGGCAATAAAGTATCGTTTTTTGCGTACGTGCATCCTCAACCTAAAGTTCCTATTGCGACGTAGCGTTAACACGGCCTTTAATACGCCGCGAAGACGCGGCGGACCGATCACACTCAAGGCACAGATCAGTCTCAAGATGAGTCCCCACAAGCGATGAAGACGATGAAGCCGATATGATGATGAACATGTGCAGCCAACGAAGAAGTGCACTGAGAAATGCCCACACTAATTTTCCCCGCGTGCGAGCGGCCAGCCTGGCTGCAACTTAAAGGGACGGCGAACGCCTGGTGAAAGGCTTCATGCGAGAGACGTGGACAATCTCGGCAGCGCGACAGCGGCGGTCAATGGGAACCACAATAGGTTGGACGAAATAATTAACGATAGAAATCTGCTCCAAGACTCTGTATGGGCCTAGGAACCGAAACTGAAACTTGTCGCACAAGCCAGGAGTGCGAACTGGTGTCTGGAGTAGCACTTCATCGCCCGGGCGGAAGAACACTGCGCGATGGGATGCGTCATAGAGGTCCTTGCGGTCCTGTTGCCGTGCTTCTGTGTTGATGCGGGCGAGCTGGCGACAGTGGAGGTGGCGTGATATATATTGTTCACAAGAGGATGCAGCTGGAGTGACAGGGGCGGAGAAGAAGGAGACGTCAAGAAAATAAGAGGGCGAACGGCCATAGACGAGGTAGAATGGTGTGTAACCAGTTGTGCGTTGTACGGCGGCATTGTACGCAAAAGTCACGAATGGCAAAATTGCGTCCCAGTTTGTGTGGTCTGGTTGAATGCACATGGCTATCATGTGGGAGAGCGTGCGATGAAAGCGCTCAGTTAGTCCGTTGGTTTGAGGGTGGTAACTCGAGGTTGTCTTGTGGGTGGTGCCGGAGGCTCGGAGCAATTCGGCTACGATTTGTGAAAGGAATGCCTTTCCACGGTCGCTCAGAATGACACGAGGAGCACCGTGACGCAGGATTAATGCTTGGAGTATAAATGAAGCGACTTCAGAAGCCGACGCCGAAGTCACACAAGCTGTTTCGGCGTAACGTGTCAAGTGGTCGACGGCTGTCACTATCCATCGATTGCCGGTGAGAGTCGTGGGAAGGGGACCATACAGATCAATGCCAACGACTTCGAATGGTGCCGATGGACACGGGGCTGGTTGGAACTCTCCGCTTTGACCTGATGTTGGTAGCTTTCGGAGCTGGCAAATGGCGCAGGAAGCGACGTACCGCGCTACACTAGTGGATAAGCCAGGCCAGTAGAAGCGACCTTTGATGCGGTCGTATGTTTTCTGAAAACCAAGATGACCAGCAGTCATGTCGTCGTGATAGGCCTTAAGAACATTAGCGCGAAGAGAGCGAGGCAACACAGGCACCCAGCGTTGACCATCAGGGTGATAGATATGGCGGTACAGGCCGCAGTTGTCGAGCTTGAATTGCGTGAGCTGTCGACGAAGGCGAGCGTTGGGCGGGCGCGAAGTTCCCTGAATGCGGTCTATGATGCGTCGACAGTTGGGGTCAGCGAGTTGGTGAGACATGACCGATCCATGGTCATCAGAAGGAATCTGGTCAATAGCGGTTAAAGACAACACTTGCGGGGAAGGACGGTCCGAAAGCTTGCCGCGGAAGGCAGGAGCGGAACCATGGCATGGCGCCGTAGGAAGCGGGCAGCGAGAAAGCGCGCCTGCGTCCTGATGCTTTTTACCACACTTGCAGATAATAGTGAAGTCCTATTTTTGCAGACGGATAATCCAGCCACCAAGGCGTCCGGTCAAGTTTTTGAGCGTGGAAAGCCAACATAAGGCATGGTGGTCCGTAACGATGGTAAAATGGCGGCCGTGAAGATACGGTCGAAATTTCTGTACCGACCAAACGACAGCTAGGCACTCCTGCTCAGCGATGGTATAATTCTTCTCGGTGTTCGTCAGTACGCGGCTTGCTTAAGCGACGACCCTCTCACGTGAAGACTCATCTCGCTGTAGGAGAATACCACCGATGCCATGACCGCCAGCGTCCGTATGCAGGAGTGTGGGTGCGGTTTCATCGAAATGGCGAAGTACTCGTTCATATGTGAGGGCGTTTTTCAGATGGGTAAACGCTGATTCGCATTCATGAGACAACTCAAAGAAACGCCAGAACCGAGTAATTTGTGCAAGGGTGCAGCGATTGAGGCGAAGTCACGTATAAAGCGACGAAAATAAGAAGCGAGGCCAAGGAAACTGCGCAAATCTTTGGCCCTATCGGGGCGAGGGAAGTGAAGAACCGCTGAAACCTTATCGGGATATGGACGAATGGCGTCCTGCTCACAATGTGACCCAAGACATTGATTGTCTTGCTGGCAAAACGGCACTTTTTCGTGTTCAGCTGTAGGCCAGCGTTGACAAGGCACGTGAGAACTTTGGCCAGGCGTTGCAGGTGTTGAGAGAAGGTGGAAGAGAAAACAACAATGTCGTCCAGATAGCACAGGCAAGTCTTCCACTTCAGGCCACGCAGAACGGTGTCAATCATGTGTTCGAATGTTGCGGGTGCATTGCAGAGGCCGAATGGCATTACATTGAACTCGTATAGCCCATCTGGTGTTGAAAACGCTGTTTTTTCTTTATCGTCCTCATGCATAGGTATTTGCCAGTAGCCCGAACGCAAATCAAGACTCGATAAGTACTGGCCATTCTGCAGTCCAAGGCATCTATTGTTATCAATAGCATAAGACGCAGGACACCTTGGGGAGTGACCATTGCATTCTCAAGATCTGCCTGGAATACAATGAGCATCGCAAGCCTAGAGGGCAGGCCATCCAAGGCATCGTCTATGCGAGGCATAGGGTATACATCCTTACGCGTGATCTTATTGAGTGCCCGGTAATCGACGCAAAACCGCACAGAGCCGTCTTTTTTCCTAACTAGAACGACGGGGGATGACCAAGGACTAGCGGAGGGGCGTATTATCTTCCGTTGCAGCATGTCGTCGACGTTTTCTTCAATGAATTGTTTCTGCAAGGTACCTAAACAAGTATGCCAACGACATCAGGGGAGTGTTTTAGGTTTTAGCACCGCAATAGATGCCCATCTCTCACTGCGACAGCAGGTTTTATGTAAATGTGTAAATACTGCTGCAGCTTCTAGTCACCCTTCCAGTGACCACTGCCAGCGCAGAGAGAATATTGTTTTAACAAGAGTTTACTAAAAAACTACTTGCGCTCTAAAATGTATGCGGAACCCATGGTTAGGCTGGCGCTTATATGCACCCACAGAGACGTCGGCATCAGCGTGTCCGAAGTCATCGACCGCTTCGCTCAACTTTCCAGCCGAGAGAAGTTTGTCCTTTAGATAGCGAAGCAGCAAAAATCAATGCATGTAAACAGCACTGTTCCTTCAGGTCCATAAGTTCTTAATTATGAAAACGTATGACCGTTCATTAGCTTTTAAAACCGCAGAAATCTTCGCCGTTTATTCTAGCAGTTAGCATCATGATCACAATTATCAGGCGAATAGAAAAATTACGAGAATACCAATAACCAATTTTGACCGACCTTGCTCATTGAAAGCCCGGCCCACGCGGCGTTCGCCAAAAACACACTCGGATATTGGGTAGTTCAACTCACCGCATTATCTGTGGCCTTCGTTTGTCCTTTTCTTTCCATTTCAGCTACCTGCTTTTATTTCTTTTTTGAATTGAAGGAATACACTCCTTTAAATTTTGGGTGCAGAATAATTGTTGGCGTTGTTTAGCCAGTTAAATTACACATTTTCGTACTGATTTATGCATTATTCCTCTATTATTCTACCCACATGGCGCTGTCGCCACCGCTGCATGGCCCAAGTACATATCACGATTTCTGCGATCATAGTTATGTTCTTGCCTAGATCATCTGTCTTTCTGTGCGCAAAGTTTACTATCTGTGACTGAGCAACATGTTTATTTGTCTTATTTGACGCATTATATACACTGACGTTTGCTTAAATACGTAGATTTATTGGAGACTCGGACGTATTCTTAAATATCTTATTGCGAGGTTTTGTGTATACAAGCAGAGAACTTAGTTTCCAGCGACTCTATTTTTGCCCTTTAGCGAGTTGTATCTTCGCATTTCTATATTCCATTCTAGCTTCGCATTTCTAATATATATTTTGCAGAACTCCCACTTTTTATTTGTACTCACTGCTGCGAGTATTATCTCGGTGTAATTAGAATACACGACGAAATACAGCTGCTCCTGCGCAATCGATTGCAACGAGGGATAGCATCATTGAGGTTTCTTCCTGGCCGTTGCATATGTAGAAAAATGTAAACAAGGTACTTGAATGACAAAGATTCATCAAAATATTTGTCCTCAACTTATTCATTTCATGGCCTTTACGTTTTTCATATAAGCTGCATGCACTGCTTTGCTGGTTTCGAACTGATATTGACCCGTTTCGCGGCAATCCCGTGGGCGTTGCCATATTTGATCACGTGGTGACGCGTCCATTGCTTGCCTCAACTGCCTCCGTTGCCTCCTTGTTTACAATGGAAGTGTATGACGACGGCGCGGCTTAGAAAACGTCTGTTTTCGGAGATATCGTAGACGGTGACTAGGTGGACGACACGGAGCTTTGATCACCTGCAGCTTCAGAGAACATGCGAAAGCGCTTTCGGAGCTGATTAAGCTATGTCTAAACGGCGCAAGCAGTGTATATGGTGCTTCTTCTAAAAGCGGGGCTAAATATGCATTACAAGCTTTGCGATTATGAATTCAGTCAGGATTAGTGTGTTTTGCTCTTTGTTCTTTATTCGGCAAATATTTTGAAGCAGTGGCTTGTCAGTTTCTGACTCAGTGAAGTTCCTCGTGCGGCCGCTATCTGATTATTTTCTGCCTAATCGCTCGCGGGTGTGCTCAGTTCCGAATCCGATAGATTTGTTCTTGCTGCGCACAAGGCTTGAAACGTAGCTGTTTTGTACATTGTAATACCTTGTAGCAAATATATATTACAGCTAGTAACTTGCTTACTCTTGCGGACCGTCACGAAACACTCAGCTTCCCCCATTGGTGCGCCATAGGTGTAGTCCGTCATTTATTGTGTGTATACAGTGCGCATATATTCAAGTGTGCGTCCATTCACTTATTCTTGATACGTCGGCGATAGGGTGGGCGTAAGGTTTCCTGCCATTTGGACAGATGTGTGATAACGTGCGCAAAACTTACTATGACAGGAAGCGGCGCTACTCCCTTTGTCATTGTTTAACGAGTGGTACTCACTCTTGCCGACGTTCTGGGGATGAAGCCCTTTCTTTGAAGGTTAGCGATACAAGGCGGGCGGATGAGCAAATTTCTGTATCCTGGAGGAAAGCCGTACATCACGAAGTGCCGGTAACACGTTCGGACAGTTGCAGCAGCTCTCCGCGAACTTCGCCACACAGATTCATTCTATTCCTTAACATGCCAGTCACTATTTTTGCAGCCAACTACTGCACACGTCTTCAATCCACATGATTTTATCTAGCACGATTGGAGCACAGTGTGTTAGCGAAAACTCAGTTGCATTTCCGACAGCTGATCGCACAGAAGCAAGGTAGAAGCGGTAATGGTTTCGTATTCGTGCGCGGTCGCTGAGGAGAGGTATGGCGCGCCGCCGTGAGCGCCATCTCGTTTCTCTAAAACAAACTGCTCCGCGAAAAGGGTCAATAGTTCTAAAGTTCATGTGATGTTTACTTATTAATTAGACAAAAAACACACGGAAGCATTGATATCAGTTATTTCTGCCACAATTTTCGGGGCATACGAATATTTTTTTATGAAAACATACATATTTTAATGAACAGTGCATAGCGTTTAATAATTCGTTTGCAGCATCTAATATACAATGAAATTGGCAATGCAGTTATTATTCATGCATTTGATCCCACGACAAATTCTATAAGGAGGAGGCCGCGCTGCAACCTGAGCCCCCCCCCCCCCCCCCCTTCCCCCCGAACAATATTTCTGGCTACGCCACTGATCGAGGGCGAACAATGGACCCGCCATCTGACTCTATCCGATGCGTGATGACCGAAGTCTGTCCGAATGAAGAGGCATGCGCGTCAAACGAAGCTTCATACTTTTTCAGCAAAGCAAGCAACTGTTGTGAATGTGGAGGAGTCAGGTGGGAATTGATGGCAGCTTCAAGGGCAGAGAAAGATGCAGAACGCCCAACAGAAGGAGCTTCAGAGGAAGCCGCTTCAACAGAAAGAACAGAAAGATGCTCGGATTTAGTGACACAAGCCAACGTAGTGCCCTTAGGGATCAGAAGTTTTTCGGATGTCGGGTTGGTAGCGCAGACGAATGCGCAGCCATTCTCAAACCGGACCAGCCCTTACGCAAGACTATCCCTCTTATGAGACAGTGCGCAGATGGTTGCACGAACACGTCACCATCGTCAATGACATCCGACGCGATTGCAACAATTCTCTGACGGCAAGGAAGTAGCTCGGTATCACCTGCAGCAAGCAAGCGAAGCGGTGAGTCATCTGTATGAAGTGAATAGGCGGTGTCGGTCATGTGGAGAACACGTTTCCGACAGCAGATGGAAGCGGACGCCGTAGAAAGAAAATCCCATCCTAATATCAGCTGCTGGGTACACGAACTTAGCACTGCGAATTGTATATAATGCAGAATTCCATCAATGTAGACACGAACAGTGCACATGGCGGCACGTCGAATGGCGTTCCCTTGAGCATCGAGTAGCGTAGGTTCATCATAAGGAGTGGTAACTTTCCTGAGGCGCGAACACAAATCACGGTGAATAATTGACAAACTAGCATCAGTGTCTATTAAAGCTTCCACGTGCACTCCTTCAACGAAAACAGATATCATATTATGCGGACACGCTGGAGGAATTTCTGTCCTGTCGAGAAATGCAGCTTTTGCCTCCAAAAGTTGCATAATTTAGGTTTCCGGGCGACGATCGGCGAATGGAGAAGCTGGTTGAAGTGGCGACGTGGAGCGACGAAGGGGTGACGGCGAGCGGCGTCTGGCCGGACGGTAGCTAGGAGCCGTCGCGGAGGTTGCAGGTGGCGATGGAGAGCGGTCGGAACGCGGAGCATAAGGACGGCGTTGGAAAGAGGCCCGAGGAGAAAAGTCGTCCCGTTCGTAGGTGTCAAATCGGCGACGCTCGTCTTGCTGCCGCTTGTGACAGAAACGTGCGATGTGGCCACGATATCCACAGTAGTAACATATAGGTCGGGTTGGACGCCATGGTGGAAAGTAAGGTTGATGAGGTGTGCTGGTAGACATCGAAGCCAAGTGCGTCTGCGTCGGTTTAGGAGGCATCGGTGGCACGAGGGCTGGGGTAACTGCGGCTACCTGCGCGTACGTTGGTGGGGGCCTAGGGACTAGAGGGTCCGTATACGCAGTACCCGCCATAGACGCCAACTCCTCCTTGACAACGTCACGCAAAGTGGTATTGGGTGCGTGGGCAGGAATGGGACCTGCCGAGAAGCCAAGAGACTGCAGCTCTTCTCGTATGATTGCGCGGACCATTGCGCGCAACGAGGGATCGGCGGTACGGTTGTCGTCAGGGGTGTCCGGGGGTGGCAATCGGAAAGATTCGAGTTCGTCGAGGCGCTGGCACGTAGCTACAATGTCAGCGACGGTAGCCGGGTCCTTGATGGCCAACGCATTGAAGGCGAGAGGCCCAATGCCTTTGAGTATGTGGCATACTCTGTCGGATTCGGCCATGGAAACGTTGACGCGTCGACAGAGAGTGAGGACATCCTCTATATACGAGGTATATGACTCGCCGAGTTGTTGTTTGCGAGTGTCGAGTGTCTTCTTCGCGATGGCGGAACGAACAGCCGGAGTACCAAAAACTTGTCGGCGCTGCTGTTAGAAAGTACTCCAGTCGGTGAGGTCGATTTGGTGGTTGAAAAACCAAGTCTTCGCTACGCCCGTGAGATAGAAGGAGACATGGCGTAGCTTCGTCACCTCGTCCCAGTGGTTAGCAGAACTCACCCGGTCGTGGTTGTCAAGATAATCCTCCACATCTTCACCACGAAAGCCAGCGAAACAGATGGGGGTCGCGCTGGGGCCCACTGACGATCCAAGATGGAGAGGCTGCGGCAGGCGGAGGCCGAGATTGTAGACGTAGAAGTGCCAGAGTGCTCCTCCTGCGGCATGTTGGCGGACAGCTGGCATGAACGGTGACCTGAGCGAAGCTCCAGGAGGTAGAGCGGGCGAGCAGAGGACGGGGGACCGAGGAGCAACCTCCACCACTTGTGACGTAGGTTAACACGACCTTGAAGACGCGACGGACCGATCACACTCAAGGCATAGATCAGTTTCAAGATGAGTCCCCACAAGCGACGAAGACGAAGAAGCCGATATGATGATGAACATGTGCAGCCAACGAAGAAGTGACTGAGAAATGCCCACACTATATATATATCGTACCGGAGCACATCGGCACGAGCTCTGTGCCAATGTGGCAGAAGAGGCTGACGATCGTCGGTTTTGCGATAGGTCGGTTTTCAACTGAGCTGGCTTGGTTAACTGCTTCGTCAAGTGCTCTACCACTGAATAATACGCTTGTTGCGATATATATATATATATATATATATAACTCACAAGCCAATCACAAATACATATAGTTACACACCACCCACAGAGGCAGAGAGGCTTAAAAAATGTTCGCGCCGTCGTTTTCAACATTCACTTGTTTTAGATAATCATTTTTCTACTAATTCGCACTAACGGAGGTATGTTCAGTTACCAAACCACCTTTTTAACTCAACCTTGAAGCGAGCTGCGTTTCAGTCACCAAAGAGAAAGAACGAAAGGTATGGAAGAAGAACGGGACTAGGAGAGCTCGGAGACTAGAATAAAAGGGTTAAAATGCACCCGTCTATATTAAGCTATGTGCTCGCTATATTGGTGCATCTTAAGAACGCCACAATACTTTCTGGGTGTTGGAGTATACACATGCTTTTACATGACGGAAATTGAACACATGTCATTGCCATTATATTTTCCACAAGCCAACGGGGTACTTGTAGCCTCATTTGACATACTGAAACGGATGCCAGTATTGATTCTTGAGGCATGTAATTCTCATGCAACGACAGATTGTTCTCAGCATCTTGCCAAGATTGCACAGCGCTCTGGTGGGAGGCGGAGTTTAGCAACATGTGGGCCTTCGCGCTGTGACGACTCCAACATGTCAGCAACAATCAATGTGCTCAAA
>NC_051155.1:119624825-119628355 GCF_013339745.2 Dermacentor silvarum
ACTGATGTAATACACAGAAGACTGCCACCGCGACGAAAAGTGACGACCCACCGCGGGCTTCCGCAGCAACATGCACTTACCGACATACCAGTGCTCGAAAGCAATACACTGTGGAACCCAAAGGACCTTCAGCGGATGACCTACAAAAGCGATTGACAGATATGCAGACGAAAGCAGAGAGAATCAAAACGGAAGTGGACAAGCAGCGAGTCAAGATTGTTAAGATTAGGCAGGTCCACCAACACTACGCAGAGGAGCACGGTGAGGTCGCGGCTCTCAGCAGCCTTATGGAGATCGAGAACCTACCTCCAGTGATAGACTTTGAGAGCAGGTGACAAACCAAGAGACAGCTGAGCGAGCGACTCAAGCGACAACTGATCAAGCGACGAAGTACGCGGAGGAGGCAGTGGTCATCGGGAGTTTTTCCTCTTGTTGCCTCATGACAGAACTGAACTCGATCGAGCGTGCGGTCCACAGCCCTAAGCAGTGTTGTTTGTGTGTACTATGTTGTTTTTTTGCTGTTGCTCTTGACGTGGCATTGCTCGCTCAATCACCATTTTTTACTATGTGCATTAATGTTTTTCTACACTTGTTTTGTGTTGCTCTTTATTAAAGATACAGCAAACACAGCAGTTAGGCCTGACAGCTTCTGGTTTATTTGTATTGCCTAGCTTACAATGTTCCACCACAATTTTATATCTTTCAAGTTTCGAAATAGCACTTGTCTTTGCAAGGACAAAGGCAATCGAACGGAAGCCTGCAAAGAAATCGGTTCCTGGGCATGTTCCCTTGAAAATCGAGTGGTACTTCGGTATGCTGAAACATTACACATGATCACGTATTTCACCTGCGACATAGTTTAAGTCATAGCTGATATCCTTGTGTGCAACGTCCAGAAAAAAGCGGTTTGTTATTAGTCATCAACCGCAATATAATTTGTTAAATAAATGCCCTATAATATGATGATAAAAACTTTTATTCAAAAATGAGAAAGAAAACACCTTGGGTTACGGGAAGGCATGTTCAGATCCCTAGTCCGGGACATCATTGGTAAAAGCCGCTTTCCATGCTCTTTGGTTGAGGGCTCGTTGCTCCTCGAGATCCGAGCTAGACAGGGCCGCCTCCCAGCACTCCCACGTTGGCTGATTTATTATTGCAATACTGCTATTTTATGACAAGCCCATGCCATATGGTATAAGTCTGCCTTCTGGCCTCAAAATTTGCACTGCGCCGAAAAAGAATCGGGCTCTATGGCATTAAGCTTAGATGTAATATTAAATGACATAGTTTGTAGCCGACGGAGGTGAGACTCTTCTTATTTATTAAGACCCCTAGCGGGCCCCGGCAGTGTGTACCTCTCAAGGCGCAGATGCTGTAATATCTCAGAGTATGTTGTGAACGGAGAGGGCGAGCCGAAGTCAGCACAGGAGGACGTAGAAGGAACCGGGGAAGAAAAGCTCGTGTCGAAGCATGGGCACGATCGTTTCCCTCAACCCCTCGTGAACTGGTACACACATCAGCTGCTTCCTTGCAACTCAAGCCTTAGATTGACTAAGAATTTCGCACGCCAGTGGCGTGATTCTACCACACATATAGTTTCTCTAAGCTGGCTGCGATTCTGTAATGTTTTTAGACGCAGAGTACGTCTTTTCTAGGGTTCTCGCCGCTTCCACTTCCTCCTCAGCCAAGGATTCCCCTTTACCAACTGAAAGCCCGTCTACAACCTGCATTTGGTGCACCACTGAGATTGTCGATATCCCCTTTAGAGGGCCCGTAGCGTCGATAAAGAAGGCTCCTCCTGTGTTTGTATAGCACTTGTTCATCATCTTGGAACTTGCCGCTCTTCTGGTTTGATGATAACCCGAGTGTATGGTTTTAGGAAGCGGAAGCGTAAAGGATGCGTTCCTCCACTCCCGTGGAATATCTTGTCACCCAACCACTTGTTGCGGAAAGCAGATGTTCAAATCCTCCAAGACCCTGCGGCCCATGTTGATTGCGGCCAATCGCATTACCTGGCTTGTAGGATGGGCGCTAATGAATCATGAGCCGTATTGTTGCGCTTGCACGGGGCATTGATCCCTTCCATCTTCAACTGTAGTAATACATCCTGGACTCACAAATGTGCCCATACCCGAACATCCTGTGAGGCAGAAGGTCTTATTCTTCTAGATACGCCGATAGGCGCAGTTGCATCGCTTTCTTCATAAGCTTCCCTGGCAAGATGTAAGCGATATTGGCTTCACGCAATTGATCTTCACCTCCTTTCCAGGCTCGGGAATGAAGCTAACATCTGCCGTCCTCCATGTTCCTGGGTAGCTTTCCAATTCTACAGCACTCGTTGATGTATAGCATGAGGTTTTCGAGCGCCTGCCGATAAAGAATAATCCCACCATCACATTGTCATTCCCTGGCGCCATGTTCCGCCGCATGGCCATAAGCGCCGCCGATACTTCCTCGAGCTCGAACTCCTGATCCAGGTCTTGGATTCTCCTTACTTATACTACACTACTGGTCGTTGTGTTTCATTGTACAGATATATTTTCTGGTGAGGGCTTCAACCAGCTGTACATCCGTACCGCGAAGCAGTGTAGGGCTCTCTTGAGGTGATGTTGCTGCACTCCACATGACTTGATGTTGCTGCACTCCACATGCGAGGCTGTTTTTCATGGAGTCGCATCTGGCTAACCAATGTTCTTGGCCAAGGCTCAGGCATACTCTTCCGCTGGCCACGTTAATTCCACAATCTTGATCTTGAGCTTGTGGTTATAATTTTGTTTCTTCCATCTCCGCGTAGACTTCTCGCGTCCCATAGATGTAGCAGATGGTTGTCGATAGCTGGATCTTCTTCTGAGGTCTGGAGCAAGGACTAGGCCCACTCCTCATTCTTTCAATTGGCGCAGTAAGCGTAGGATCTTGCGGCTTTCGGAGCAACAACCAGTCCGTGAGCATGGCCTGCCCTCTAGGCTTGCGATGCTCATGTATTCCAGGCAGATCTTGATAATGCAATTGTCACTCCCGAAGGTGTCCTGCGTGTTATGCTAATTATAATTTCTCGGCCTTTATTCAACGAGAGATCCGGGCACGTATTTCTCTAGACGCTGTTCCAATCCTCGTGGGATGCTGCTGGTCTGTAAGAATCATCAGAGTTACGTCTGCGATGGCGGCAGCGAGTTTCCTGCCCTTAATATCCTCCTTACTATAAACCCAGAACGCCTATACGCATTAAAATCCCCTACTATGATAAGAGGGTGGATTTTGCGAATTGCGCCGCCTTGTGGAAAATCTCGTCAAAAGACACCCCCTGCATTTCGGTCGACTATATATGTTCAATATACACGTATTCTGCTAGTACGTACGTTCGGTAAAAGCTGAATAAGGCGTGTCCACTTCAGTGGTTAACTACTGTTCAATTGTGACAGCCGTGGAATCCTTGTGCACCAGAATGCAAGTGGATGAGGTGGTTTGATGGGCGCTTGTAAGGTCTCAGTTGGCTTCCGCACTTTACGTCTTGCAGTGCAATGATATCTGGT
>NC_051155.1:119628455-119650487 GCF_013339745.2 Dermacentor silvarum
AGTATATGACGTGCCCCCAGCTCGGGATTTTGGCCAATTCCTCCGAGAGCCTGTGCATGGCAATTGTTAAAGAGGAGTGGAGACAGTACCGAACCTTGTGGTGTGCCGCTGTTGCCTAAGTTGTATGGACCGCCTGTGAACTTGCCGGATACCATTGATTAGTATCCACACAGGTGTGGTTTGGCTCCTTCCTCTCAATGTTATTATTGCAGTGAGCCGTACCATGGAACATTTCTTCTTAAAATGTTGTAGCTCTAGAATTCCAAAAAAGATTTCTGGAAGGTCACAAAATCGCTTCAATAATACGGCACTCAAATAGCGCTGACCTCACAAGCCGGCTTAAATCTGTGCAGAACAAGCCATGGCCAGGTTCATGTTATGACATACTTTATCGAAGCATATCAATGTTGAAGCAAAGACTTAATCTTTCTCATCTTGACACACGACGCAAGATAACTCGTTTGTCGTTCTTTTCACTTGAAGCATTGCAGCAATACAGTTTTAAGCGAAGCTTTATTGACCCTTTTCGCGAAGCAGTTTGTTTTAGAGAAACGAGATGGCGCTCACGGCGGCGCGCCATACTTCTCCTCAGCGACCGCGCACGAATACGAAACCATTACCGCTTCTACCTTGCTTCTGTGCGATCAGCTGTCGGAAATGCAACGGAGTTTTCGCTAACACACTGTGCTCCAATCATGCTAGATTGAATCACGTGGATTGAAGACTTGTGCAGTAGTTGGCTGCAAAAATAGTGACTGGCATGTTAAGGAATGGAATGAATCTGTGTGGCCAAGTTCGCGGACCGCTGCTGCAACTGTCCGAACGTGTTACCGGCACTTCGTGATGTACGGCTTTCCTCGAGGATACAGAAATTTGCTCATCCGCCAGCCTTGTATCGCTAACCTTCAAAGAAAGGGCTTCATCCCCAGAACGTTGGCAAGAGTGAGTACCACTCCTCAAACAATGACAAAGGGAGTAGCGCCGCTTCCTGTCACAGTAAGTTTCGCGCACGTTATCTACACACATCTGTCCCAAGTGGCAGGAAAACTTACGCCCACTCTATCGCCGACGTATCAAGAATAATTGAATGGGCGCACACTTGAATATATACGCACTGTATACGCACAATAAATGACGGACTACACCTATGGCGCACGAATGGTCGAAGCTGAATCTTTCGTGACAGTCCACAAGAGTAAGCGAGTTACTAGTTGTAATATATATTTGCTACAAGGTATTACAATGTACAAAACAGCTACGTTGCAAGCCTTGTGCGCAGCAAGAACAAATCTATCGGAACTGAGCACACCCGCGCGAGCGATTAGGCAGAAAATAATCAGATAGTGGCCGCACCGAGAAACTTCACTGAGTCAGAAACTGACAAGCCACCGCTTCAAAATATTTGCCGAATAGAGAACAAAGAGCAAGACACACTAATCCTGACTGAATTCATATTCGGATAACTTGGAATACATATTTAGCCCCGCTTTTTAGAACAAGCACCATATACGCTGCCTGCGCCGTTTGGACATAGCTTAATCAGCTCCAAAAGCGCTTTTGCATGTTCTCTGAAGCTGTGATCAAAGCTTTGTGTCGTCCACCTAGTCACCGTCTACGATATCTCCGAAAACAGAGGTTTTCTAAGCCGCGCCGGCGTCATACACTTCCATTGTAAACAAGGAGGCAACGGAGGCAGTTGAGGCAAGCAATGGACGCGTCACCACGTGATCAAACATGGCAGCGCCCACGGAATCGCCGCGAAAAGGGTCAATAGGCTTACAAGTTTCGGCGGTGGTGGTGGTGGTGGTGGTGGTGGTGGTGGTGGTGATGTCACGCTGAAAAGTGGGCCGATCCTGGCGACAGTGCAGAAAGGGTCCAAGCTCAATGGCACATGCCAGGGACAAAAAAGAAAGAGAGAGAGAAAAAGAGAAAGAAAATGAGAAAGAGAGATGGAAGAAAAAAGAGAGAAAGAAAGAAAGAGGGAGGGAGAGAGAGAGAAAGAGAGAGATGGAAAGAGAGATATATAGTGAGAGAAAAAAAAGAAAATCACCAGCCCTTCCCCTGTAGAGAAAATGGGGGTAAGCAAAGGTTGTCGTGTGTGTACTTGACCTACTCCTTTGCCTTCCCTTTCCTACTACTTTTAGTTCCCTTTCCTTCTACTTTTGTTTCACTGTCGTGCAAATTTTCCTTCCGTCGCATTGTACGTTTCCTTCCCTCGATGCATACACTTAATATTTATTATTAAGTTTGTTTTAGTACCATGACATACCCCCATTTTCTCGACAGGAAAAGGGCTGGTGATTTTTTTTTTTTTTTTTGCAAATGGGACTATTCTTCCGGCGCATCACAGTTTTGTCATTACGTGAGTGGAATGATTCACCGGAGCGAACAGTTACGCTTACTGAATTTTTTCTCCTTTAAGATAGAATTGCCGATATATCTCGATCAAGTTGACATTCAGCGACCTTGGTCCCATTTTTTTGCGTGAAATTGGTATTTTAGATAGTAATATCTCCTTTGATTATGAGATGGCATTCCTAGTACTCTGCTATATTGATTTGTAAATGCTTCATTTTTATTGTAAATGTTTACTGACACTGACTTACTTGCTACTTTGTAACTTTTATAAATTTTTTGTATCCTCTGATTGTATATTAACCCCCCCCCCCTTCCTATAAAATGCCCTCTGGGCCTTTAGAGCATTGAGATAAATTTTGCTTAATCTCAAAACACCCTACGGCTTATTAAACGCATCTCCAACCGACGAGGGGGACTCAAAGAAGAAAGCCTTCTCCGCCTCGTGCACTCCTTCGTCATATGCCACATCACCTACGTTGCTGCGTACCTCAACTGGTACCGGGCTGAACAAAACAAGCTCGACACCCTCATACGAGGGGTCTACAAGCAAGCACTTGGTCTCCCGCATTACACCAGTACTGAACTCTTCAACCAACTAGGAGTTCACAACACCCTTGCCGAACTCATTGAAGCACAACAACGCTCTCAGCTTGAAGGGCTCACCCTTACTGAAACGGGACGCTTTATTCTATCTACGCTTGGCTTTACTTACCATCAGCAGCAGGGCCCCAAACAATCGATCCCGACTGACATCCGTAGCTGGATCCACGCAGACCCTATTCCTAGAAATATGCACCCTGAATATAACAGGGCCCGGCGCCAAGCTCGGGCCGGAGCAATCATAAAAGCCTTTGCTCGTGTACCGGGCGTTACATTTGTTGATGCAGCCCAATATTCCCATGGCACACGATTTGTGGCCGTCGCCACACGCGATGGAGTCCTACACCACGCCTCCAGCGTCACTACCCCCACTGCCGAAACGGCTGAAGAAATGGCCATCGCCCTGGCCACTCTAGATCCCACCTGTCACACCATCGTGTGTGACTCTCGCTCAGCCGTCACTAACTTCAGCAAAGGCCGTATTTCTCCTCAAGCGCTTCGTATCCTCCGCCAGGCACCACACTCTAAACAAAGCATGATCTCCCTGACATGGATCCCGGCCCACGCGGGCACTGTCCACCCACACCTCCCCAACCTCAACGAGGTCACCCACTCCATTGCGCGAGGACTAGTCAACCGCGCCGGAGACACTGGAGACGAGTTGGACACCAGGGACAGTCTGAACAACGATCTCGTTAAGGCATTTTACCTTAGTCGCCGAACCTACCCCCCACCTCACCCCAAGTTCAGCCGGGCACAGGCTACCACCCTGCGTCTGCTACAAACAAATACGTACCCTTCACCCGCCCGCCTCCACCTTATATTCCCTGAAGTTTACAATACCCCCCCCCCCCCCCCCTGCCGGTGCTGTGGCACTCACCCGGCTACGCTTCCGCATATGCTGTGGGAGTGCCCAGCACAGTACACACACATTAACACCACGACCCTCTCGTCGAGGTTGCGTGAGGCTCTGCGGAGCTCCGCCCTCGACGACCAAACCTGGGTGACCCAGCACGCCCGTGAGGCGGCGGCGAGGCAAGCCCTCGACGTCCCCTCATGGGAGGCTTAGGCCCGGCCATCTTAAAGTGCTGGTTCCGCAATAAATGTTTATTCCTCCTCCTCCTCCTCTTAGCATGGGCTGGACCTCACATTCCCCTTGCTGATCTCCCTAGGGGCGTCAGCACTATAGGTTTCTGCAACAGGAACGTATGCGATGCCATATTTAAATTTATACGTGAAACAAATATATCTCGTCATAAATAACTAACACTGTTAATAGCAATTCTTCGTAATGTACAATTCCTGTAAGTGTAAAACAAAGTTAAGAAAAGTATACTCCTTACTAATTATTATTAATATACACTATTACCTTCCTTTTAATATCTCCTCTTTTTTTACAAAATATATGTTTCTTTCGTTTTTCCACTACCACCCGATTCATGGCCTATACCTCATTGTCAGTTGAGCTACACCACCAACTCGAATGTGGAGCCGCATAACCTGTGCAGAATACAACTTGTAATGTCACTTCCAGTCAAAGCCTGTGAGTTATTGTCTCCATGAGTCGAGGAAGTTCTGCTGCTATGTTGAATTGCCCGTGTGGATCAACTTCATGTAACGGTGAATGTTTCGCCGTATCTCCGTCGATAGAACAGCGGGAAGTCGCTTGTCTTATCATATTGTGGATACCAACCTAAAAACCCGCCACGGTGGCTCAGTCAGCTAAGGCGTTGCGCTGTTGAGCACGAGATCGCGGGATCGAATCCCGGCCGCGGCGGCCGCATTTCGATGGAGGCGAAATGCAAAAACCTCAGGTGGTCAAAATTAATCCGGAGACCTCCACTACGGCGTGCCTCATAATCAGCCCTGCTTTTGGCACGTAAAACCCCAGAAAGAAAAACCGACCTTAGCGGAATCGCACAATGACTTCTTTCGCTCAGGACCTTTTTGGCGTGTCCACCGGCTTGTGTTCCCATTGACGTGTAATCCGACGTGGCTGGGCGCGCATTGAAATACTATATTGTGGACCTGCGCTGGCACATTTTCCACTGCTGCAATGCCGCGAGCTATTTCTCCGTTTCCGTAGGCTGCCCATGCATTCATGTTTCCAAGCACCGATTGGCTGTCTACAAGAATGATCCTATATGTCAAGCTTCTGTTGTTTCAGCTAAAGTTTACCGCTTCAAAATGGCGTGGAATTCCGATGTCGCCGAAGATCGATGCAACAGTTCGTGCGTTCGCCGTTGACGAAGTTCCGGGACGAACTATGCAGAGGCTGAATATCCCTCCGCACAGGAGCTGTCCGTATATATTTGTAATCTCCCACTGTTTATGGTCTTGTAAACAAATGTCGAAGTACAAGATGCGCCAAGTCAGCTTTCTTGTGCATGCCGCCTATATCAAGAGTAAAATTCAGTGACTGAGATGTCCAAGGTGGCTTTATGACCACAGTTTTAAAACTGGTACCGTTGCTCTGAATGTAATGACAAACGTGATGTATCCTGAAAGCGAGTGCGAGTCCGTCGTAGTAACTCGCCAGATTGCTGCATACTTACCATCGACTATATAATTAGTACAAAGCAGTTTTAGTATAAATTTGTCGACAGGATGCGACATACGCTTTATATATATATATATATATATATATATATATATATATATTATAGCCGTGGCTGCTTCTGAGTTTTTCGTTCTCCTCCTCTTCTATCTCCTCTTTGCCACGTTACAATCCCCCTTTCGCAGACGAAGCCCTCTGGGAGAGTCACTGTTCTTCGGCGGGGTAGTAGCGCTTAAGGCGGGCAACATGAGCCAGCTGGGTTTTCTTGGAACGCCTATCTGTAGACGAAACCCGTGCAACCACGTAAGTAAGGTCGCTCGGGCGATCTAAAACAACGAACGGGCCCACATAATGTGACAAGAGCGTGCTGCACAAGCCACGCTTGCGTTGTGGGGTCCATAGCAGCACTAGGTCACCTTTTTTCAAAATAAATGGCTTGATGGGATCTATCGTACCGATCCTTCGAGCGGTTTTGCGATGCCAATGTGGGGAAGCGGGCTATTCGGCGGACTTCCTCGGCGAGGCAAAGTGTCTTGGCGACGGAATCCTCAGCGTCCAGAGAAAACGGCAGAATTGTGTCGAGGAAGATCCGCGGCGATCGAGCGTTAAAGCAGATAGAAAGGGCTGTAATTCGTTGCCCCATGCTTCGCAGTGTTGTAGGCGTATGTTATGAATGGCAACACATCATCCCAGTTCTTGTGGTTAGAGGACACATACATGGATAGCATGTTAGTCAAAGTTCGATTCGTGCGTTCAACAAAACCGTTGGTTTGCGGACGGTACGGCGTTGAGTGACGAAATTCTGTTCCACATAGCCGAAGCAGCTCTTCAACAGCGTCGGCCACGAATTGACGACCGCGATCACTTATGATCACGCGAGGTGGGCCACGGCGTAGGACGACATAATGCAACAAGAAAGCTGCGACGCAAACAGCGGTAGATGACGGCACTGCTGCGGTCTCTGTGTATAGCGTGTAAGGTGGTCTACACAAACGATGATCCATCGATTGTTATTCGATGACCGTGGGAATGGGCCCAGGAGGTACACGCCAACTTGCTCAAAAGGTGCGTGAGGGGGAATCAACGGCTGCAGAAGACCTGGTGGGGCGGTTGAAGGTCGTTTCCGCCGTTGGCAATATTGGTCACAACTAGCCACATATTGCTTTGTTGTTTGACGCATGTGAGGCCAGTAAAATCGCTCTTGTTCTTCCCTCCTTCCCAGCCCCTCCACCAAAAACTGTTACGGATGATCGATGTTTATTCACAGGTGAAGACCAGAATGGATGAGAGGTCGCCACGATGTCGCCACCGAAATGTAGCCGTGGCTGCTGCTGAGTTCTTAGTTCTCCTCCTCTTTGCCATGTTACTATATATATATATATATATATATATATATATATTGTTGCGTCCAAGTGCTTAAAAGGGACGTGCGGATCAAAAGGAGAAAGAGGAGGAGGACGACGACTGTGCAGCGGCCATTCCTGCTGTTCGTAGCCTGCTGTTCCTGCTCTAGCACGCCTAAATAAACCCCTTTTCCCCGTGCTTGTAACAAATTGGTGGACGGTGCGGGGTACACCTCGTAACCACGGAGCCTACGCTGCTACAACTTCGCCGAAGCCGTCGACTTGCCGGACTTCCGCCACCCTCACCTGACATGCCTGAATACGCCTGCCAGATTCCCGACGGCTCTGACGCAGTTTCAAGGCCAGCACCTGGCGTTCCGTGTCAATACTATCGGGTGCCACTGACTTTCGGAGGAAAAGCCGGAGAAGATGTCGACGAGTGGCTCACGAACTACCGAAGGGTGAGCCGGTCTAATGGTTGGAACTCGACCGCGCAGTTGTCCAATGTTGTGTTTTCCCTTACCGACACAGCGCTCGTCTGGTATGAGAATCACGAAGATACGCTAACTTCATGGGAGCTTTTCGTCGAGGAACTCAGAGCGTGTTTTGGAGACTCTAGTGCAAAAAAGAAACGCGCTGAACAGACGCTTTCGCAAAGAGCTCAGGTTCCCGGCGAAACCTGTACAACTTATATTGAAGAAGTGTTAAAACTGTGTAAGATAGTCAACTCTCAAATGTCTGAAGATGACAAAGTTGGACATTTGTTGAAAGGAGTAGCCGAAGACGTCTACAATTTTCTGATCGGCAAAGAAAGCTTGGATACCGTGTCTGACGTCATTCGCCACTGCAGGACCTTTGAGACGCTGAAGATGCGACGAATAATACCGAAGTTTGGTCGTCTGGCTAATGTCACAACGGTGGCAAGTGTAGAGCCGAGCTCGTGTGTTGACCTTCATCAACTATACGGCAGATTGTTCGTGAAGAGTTGCTCCATCGGGAAGAGATTTACCGTCGCACACCCGGCATCACTGGTGCGTACTCACCACACGAGATGAGCAACACGGCCGTTTCGACCGCTTGGCAACCGACGGCTCACGCAGCGACCATTGAGTATAGGTCTACCCCACAAACGAGAGGGACCATGAGCTATTACGATCATGACTACGACCAACGCCCTCGCCGCACGCACGTCTCCCGGCAGCCGATGCCTAGCCATGATGAATGTGATCCACCTGCTGGCTATGCAATCGACAGCAACACGCGTGACTACATGGAGGAACATCGAAATGTGCGGCCTCTGCCGGTGTGTTTCCAATGCGGTGTCGCGGGCCACATAGCGAGGTTTTGCAATCGTCGCCCAACAACGTGGAATGATCGATCCAGGTTTTCAACCAGGACCACACTTCCTGTGAGGGCAACTCAACGGCCGTACACCACCTCTTGGTCAGCTGGCGCTCCTCCCGGCAACGATTACTGGCCGAGAAGCTTTCGGAGCCGCTCGCCGGCATCTGACAGGAGCTTGACGCCACCACCTTCCTCTCGTGCACCTCGTTTACGTCAATCTCCATCGCCAGTGCGCCGCTCCACCTCGTCTTCGCAACCGGAAAACTAGCTAGCGCGGCCGATGGGGGTGAGGTCGCTCGACGCGTGCTATCGACAGAAATGCCCCCTGCAGTTGCTATGATTAAGAACAAAGTGCATGTACTTGTTGATGGTGTTTCTGTAATGGCTTTAGTGGATACCGGAGCAACTGTATCCGTAATGAGTCTCAGTTTTAAAGGTCGGTTGGGGCGCAAAGTTGTATTTCGGTGGGACCAGGCTGCAACGTTTTGTGGAGTGAGCGGCGAGTCGTTGCGTCCTGTTTGTGTATGCACTGCTGAAGTATCCTTGGCTGGTGGAGTTTTCGCGACGGAATTTGTAGTTATTCCCCGATCGACGCACGAAGTGATTTTGGGCATCGACTTTTTGCGACAGTGTGGTGCGACCGTCGATTGTCGCACGGGGGAAGTTTTCGTCGATGGCCATGTTTCGCCCGGGCTCTTAGAGGAGACTTGCTGTCAAGGTGAACTTTGTGTATCCGCAGATACTGTTGTGCCTGCGTCTACCTCTGTGTGCGTGCCGGTTGTATGTCGCGGTGATGTTCCAGACTGTTTCGATGCCTCCGTAGAGCCAATGCATCTAAATTGTGTGAAGAAGAACGTTTTTGTCCCTCATTGTGTGGTATCCATCGGCAACGGGCGTGCTGGCTTGTGGACGACCAACTGCTCGGCAGAACCCGTCTCGCTTCCAAACGGCTTGAAACTTGCCTACTTTACTAACTACACGTCTTCGTCCATAGCCGTACTAACAGACCCACCGTGTGAACCTGCTGACCTTCGCCACGTCTCGGACAAAAAGCTTCTGTCTATGATAAACAAGTCGCTCAGCACAAGGGAGCGTCATACCTTGGTGGATACGCTTTCTAAGCATCTGTCAGTGTTTGACTTTGCGCAGCCGGACAAAGCGTTCTCGATTCCCGAGTATCGAACACGCCATACTATCGATACGGGATCTGCGCGCCCGATCAGGCAAAAGCCTTATCGCGTCTCGCCTAACGAGCGCAAGATAATCGGGGAACAAGTGAGTGACATGATGAAAAATGGGATAATACAAGAGTCCTCGAGTCCTTGGGCAGCTCCGGTCATACTCGTCAGAAAGAAAGACGGTAACTGGAGATTTTGCGTCGATTATCGAAGATTAAACGCCGTGACTAAGAAGGATGTCTATCCGCTGCCCCGGATTGATGATGCAATTGATTGCCTTCATTCGGCCTCTTATTTTTCTTCAGTGGACCTACGCTCAGGATATTGGCAAATCCCGATGCACCCGGCAGACAAGGAGAAAACAGCCTTCATAACTCCGGATGGATTATTCGAATTCAATGTGATGCCATTTGGGTTGTGCAACGCTCCAGCAACCTTTGAACGGTTCATGGACACCATTCTGCGTGGGTTAAAGTGGAACATCTGTATGTGCTATCTTGACGACGTTGTTATATTCGGGCGCACATTCAATGAGCACAATACCCGCCTGGATATTGTCCTTGACTGCATCAAGAACGCTGGTCTGGTTCTGAACTCCAAGAAATGCAACTTTGGTGACCGTCAAACCCTTGTGCTGGGCCATCTTGTTGACAAAGACGGTATCCGGCCTGATCCCCTCAAGACGGCAGCTGTTGAGGCATTCAGTGCACCGCAGTCAGTGAAGCAACTTCGTAGTTTTCTGGGCCTTTGCTCTTACTTTCGCCGATTTATTCCTGGTTTTGCTGACGTCGCCTATCCTCTGACAAATCTGCTACATAAAGATGCACGGTTTGAGTGGACACCCGAGTGCGATTCTGCATTTCGTCAGTTGAAGTTCCTGCTGACCTCCCAACCTATCCTTCGCCACTTCAATCCAACTGCGCCGACAGAAATCCACACAGATGCTAGTGGCGTTGGTCTGGGTGCCGTCTTGGTCCAACGCTATGACGACCGTCAGCACGTGATTGCTTATGCAAGCCGCTCATTAAGCAAACCTGAACGCAATTACACAGTGACAGAGCAAGAATGCCTCGCTGTAATCTTTGCTGTTCAGCGATTTCGCTCTTACTTGTACGGACGCCCATTCCTAGTCGTCACAGACCACCATTCCCTGTGCTGGCTCGTGAACCTTCGCGACCCTTGTGGTCGCCTTGCGCGTTGGGCTTTGAGGTTGCAGGAATATAACTTCACTGTGTCCTACAAGAGTGGCCGAAAACATGCTGACGCAGACTGCCTTTCCCGTATGCCGCTTACCACGACGGACTGCGACGCAGACGATTTTGATCATCTCGTTGCCTCTGTGACACCCGCTTTTCCTGATATCGATGCCTTCAAAGCAGAGCAACGGACAGACACCAAATTGGAGCCACTCTTCACTTCAGCCCGTTCTACTGCAACAAGCAGCTACTGTGTACGTGACGGGCTCCTGTACAAAAGGAACTACTCAAGCACGGGGGCACGCTTCCTTCTAGTGGTGCCGGAGCGTCTCCGGCCAGCAATCCTTCGGGCTATGCACGATGACCCTACCTCAGGTCACCTAGGCACTGTGCGCACCCTTTATCGCATTCAAGAACGTTTTTACTGGCCCCGGATGCGACATTCGGTTGAGTTGTATGTCGCCAGCTGCATACAGTGCCAACGTCGGAAACGTCCAACCACTGCCCCATCTGGTCTCCTTCAACCTGTGCCGCCTCCAAGCTTGCCCTTTCAGCAAGTTGGAATTGACCTGTTAGGACCTTTTCCTCAGTCATCTAAGGGGAACCGCTGGATAATTGTCTGCGCCGACTATTTAACGCGCTATTGCGAGACGGCGGCTATACCATCAGCCACTGCCACCGAAGTATCGCTCTTTTTACTTCACGTTATTGTTCTGCGACATGGACCGCCTTGTGTTATTATAAGCGACCGGGGACGTCAATTCACAGCGGACATCGTGGAAGAGCTTCTACATTTATGTGACTCGCACCTCAGGCACTCGACGCCGTATCATCCGCAAACGAATGGCCTCACTGAGCGCACTAATCGAACGATCACGAATATGCTTTCCATGTATGTTGCGTCCGATCATAAGAATTGGGATGAAGTTCTACCGTTTATTACTTACGCATACAACACCGCCAAACATGAGACAACCGGTTACAGCCCCTTCTTCCTTCTATATGCTCGCCCGCCCCGGTATACGCTCGACACTGTCCTCCCTTTTTACCACCACGACAATCCTGCGGTCGCGGATACGCTATGCCTCGCTGAAGAGGCTCGGCGACTTGCGCGTCTTCGGACTTTGGCGTCGCAAGAAAACTCCAAAGCACGCTACGATGCACGACATCGGCCTGTTACATATCACCCTGGTGATCTCGTTTGGCTTTGGACTCCCACAAGGAAGCGCGGCTTGTGCCAAAAGCTGCTGGCAAACTACGAGGGACCGTATGTTGTCATCGAGAAGATCAGCGACGTGAACTACACTCTCGCGCGCCTCACGAACACTGGTCGACGCTCTGCTCGGACACAAGTCGCGCATGTCGCCAGGTTGAAATCATGCACGCCACGACAAGCCAGTTGACTCGCCCAGTGGGCTTTGTCTGCGAGGGGAGGTATGTTGCGTCCAAGTGCTTAAAAGGGACGTGCGGATCAAAAGGAGAAAGAGGAGAAGGACGACGACTGTGCAGCGGCCATTCCTGCTGTTCGTAGCCTGCTGTTCCTGCTCTAGCACGCCTAAATAAACCCCTTTTCCCCGTGCTTGTAACAATATATATATATATATATATATATATATATATATGTGCAACTTGCACAAGCAATTGGGCACCGCGTTTAGCAGCGCTGAAGGTTAAGGCACGCCGAAAACCTGGAAGACCCACACACGCATAAATGCACCCACCACAGGTCAATAGTAATCGATGTAGATGCGTGGGCTTCGTTAAGAGCCATGCAGGCGACAGAACAACTCCCATGTGATAGTTTTGTAAGTTTTACCGAAGTTTTAAGCCATATTGCAAGGACAACACTGTAAAGGTCAGGAGGAAATGTCGAGCCACCTTTTCTTCGTGCAATTCCTGCTCAATTTTTCTTTACGGGCCTGTTGAGCCTGCTCACGTGCAAAGCTTGCCGCGAGTGTTGCGTAAATGAGAGCACCAGATATATGTACATTTGATTGAAACTAAACCGCTACATCATCTCTGCTCAAATTTTGCACAGATGTATCATTTTGCATAACGTTTAGCATAAATACTACGTCTGGGGGCCATTCCTTACCGGTTCCATAGACATTAAATCCAAAGTGGACGACGCCACATAAACAACTTTTCTATTCAATTGCAACCAACATAATGGTGGCACCATCTGTCACGGTTAAGGTATTAATGGGTTAGCATTAGGAGGGTCAAAGTGGAAAGAAGTGTATGTGTGGGCAGCCGGTGACGTCACGGTGGTCTGCTCCGAACCACCGTCATGTTGCACTTCGCTCCTCGAAGAGGCAGGACGTGCGTCGAATGAGCCCCTGAACAACACTTCACAACCTGGTTAACACGGTTTAAATCATGTATCCAAGACCTCGAACAAGTGCGGCGTAATGCTCACGCATTTCTCTAACATTTACCGCTTAATCGCCACTGAATTTTTAGGTACCATATATATAGACAAGTTTCTTACAACATTACCTAGAGGGAAAACTGCCGCTGTGTCGCTGTTGAATGCACGGCACACTCTAATGCATGGGAGTACCGGGATGTGGTGGCTTCGAATCGGCAGCGCTCACGGAAAGTCAAGACGCATAAATGGCGCGCCTGGATAGCGACGTCACGCAATCTAGATGAGACTGGCGGCGCTCATCACGGCAGCGTAAGGCACTTATGCACGGCGTTGTGAGACGCCTGGTGGCTGCCAGGGTGATGTTCCTTAATTCTGCACAGCAGCAGTTGCCTTACGTGCTGCGTCGCGCCAACATGTCGCATCCACGTACAGTTAGACATGGAGGAAGACATGCAGTTAGACCACCCTCCGAGAGGTTTAAGCGCAGCGCTAAACCTTATTGCTATTGCTGTCAACGTTTCGTTCGGGCGAAATAACCAATTGTTTTATCAAGATTTTACAGGTGGTGCCCAAGTCGACACCGCAGCGACGGCTCCCTCTCCGTAAAAGAAACTCATCTCGAAGGCTATGCTTTAGCTGACTGCACGCGCCAGAAGTGACTGCGGAGTCGCGAACACGCCGTGGTCGCCATCTTTTAAACATACTTTTAGATAGCTTTATCTGTGCAGCCATGACCACGTTTTAGGCCCAGCCATGTTCTATACAAAGCCTCACACACCTACATCGCGGTGTTCCCAAGATGGTACACCACCGGTATACGTTAGAAAACTCGTACAGACGGTGGCGCCAGATTTCCCTCTAGGTAATATTGTATATAAGAAACTTGTCTATACAGTAAAAACGTCGATTCACAGTGGTGAAAAAGAACAAAGAAACTAACCGGTAAATGTTAACGGCAGAGGCCATTGATAAGGAAAATAGCACAAAACGTAAAATTCCAGAGGCAAGAACAGCATACTGGATTATAGGCGCAATTGAGAAGCCGGCGATGTAAATATCGTATACAGAGTGTCCCAACTATCATGCGCAAAGATTTAAAAAGCGCACATACCGCGTATAGCTGGACAGAACCAATGTAATGTCTGCCGTCGTTTGGAGATACTCGGATTATTTTTTGCATTCCACCTAATTAAAGTAACTTCTCAATTATTGTAATTAGATGAAAAATGGTCAATAATAAAATTGTAGAGCGACATGAAAAACTCCCGATACAGCTTTCTGTTGCTCAATACGCGCTACTTAAAAAGTGTTTTTCCGAGCGTGGAGGAAGCCCGCGAATACACGCAAAATTGTCGCGCGACTGGCCGTTCGAGGCACTTTGCGCGTATGCACGGGCTTCTTCCACGTTCGGAAAAACCCTCTTATGTAGCACGTATTGAGCAACATAAAGCTGTATCGGGAGTTTTTCATGTTGCTCTACAATTTTCGCATTGACACACGTCATCTAATTATAATATTTACAGGTAAAATTGACGAGCGTTACCCCTTTTCAAGGCGCACGCTCATATCTATCCCACTACGGCGGAAACAAGTTGGTCGCAGTATCTTGCTGCTAGGCCCTGCCATTCAAGCCCAATGACACTTACAGGCCCAACTCTTGCACCCTTTCTTTTGATACGCAAATTAGAACCACTGGCGGACCGAGAGGCCGAGACATTCCGGATGACAGCAGCGAGCGCACAG
Source organism: Dermacentor silvarum (assembly GCF_013339745.2). NCBI lineage: Eukaryota > Metazoa > Arthropoda > Arachnida > Ixodida > Ixodidae > Dermacentor > Dermacentor silvarum. The sequence goes on from NC_051155.1 coordinate 119,643,146, forward strand.
TCCAACACTCGCCCATGCATGCACGCTCTTGTTTACTTCCCCTTTTTCACCGTATATATACTCCGGTGTTGGTGTTGCCGACATCATCTTCACTTCTCTGCAGTCTTTACTGCTTACCTCTTGTCCTGCTTGTCAATTCGTGCACACAGCCTATGCTGCACTCGTGCACCCAGTGACCCGAGCTTTTTATTCGGGCACATCTTCAGTGTGCACGTGCTCAGTGGACCTTATCTATTCGGGCACATCGTCAGCCTATTTTTATGTCCGCTGCAGGAGGAAGGCCTCTCCCGGCAATCTCCAATTACCTTGCGCTAACCGATTCCAACTTGCACCTGCAAATTTCCCAATTTCATCACCCCACGTAATTTTCTGCCGTCCTCGAACTGCGCTTCCCTTCCCGTCGCCCAGTGTCAAACTAGTGCCACATTCCCAGTGCTATACAACCACTGCCACAAACCCAATGGCACATACACTGTGGCCCAATCGCCTGTTCGGCAAGATAACACCCGAAAAGTGTGTGTGTGTGTGTGTGGGGGGGGGGGGGGGGAATAATTTTCACTTAAAACAATACATTCGCGTTTTAGTTGTTTTTTTTTTTTTTTGGCAGTAGGTAACGGCGCCTTAATGACAACGGCGCGCATGACACTCACAAATGTTCCAAGTGCACGTAACTTTAGGTGGAAATTGCTCGAAGCAGGGCAGTGCGTGCCGCTGACAGTGGTCTTGCAAAGCGCGCATCTTGCTTACCTTGTTCCCGTCAGACGAAGAAACAATAGGCGATATTCCAGCGAAGACAGCATGCCCATTATGATTAGCCGCGCTCGGAGCTTCGGGAAAAAAAATTTCAATGAAAGTTGGCTAGCAAAAATGCCAGATCTTGCTGATCGCCCGCATTCGGCAACCACAGTAGCGTTACTGCAGCACTCCTTTCTTTTTTGATGAGAGGGCATCGAGTCTCACAACGCGGAGAAAATTTGCCTATGGCGATTGCTCATCCGTAGCGTGTGAAAATAGCGCAGAAACTACTATTCCTGTTTTGTCAGCATGTCGAAGTATTCATATATCCCGAGGTAAATGAGTCCGTTAGTTACCATGTCCAAGACCATAGGTTAAAAATAATCAACCTGTAGTGCAGACTCTGCAGAGTATAGTAAAAGCCGACTTGCGTCACAGTTAGAGCAACGTAATGCGCGAGAGCGCGCTCCGCGTTACCCTTTAGAGCTTCTCACGCTGCTGGTTAATCGCGGCGGCAGCCATATTGTTCTCACACACGGTATCCAGAGATCACTTCAGATGGTGACGTGCTCACCAGATCCGTTGCAGATGCCGCGGAATAGTCTGCCAACAAGCTTTTTACAGCGAAGCTGTTAAGGGCTCACTCTTCGATGGTCGCGTCCAGCAATAGAAAAAAACAACTCATTAGCCATATGTGCGAGCGAAAGCGCGCGAGAGCGAGGGACGCGCGCTTTCACGGAGAGCGAACGCACGGCGGAGAGCAAACGCGACTTATGTGCGAGTAAAAGCGCGCGAGGGCAAGGGACGCGCGCTTTCACGGGGAGCGAACGCACGGCGGAGAGCAAACGCGACTTATGTGCGAGTAAAAGCGCGCGAGAGCGAGGGACGCGCGCTTTCACGGAGAGCGAACGCACGGCGGAGAGCAAACGCGACTTATGTGCGAGTAAAAGCGCGCGAGGGCAAGGGACGCGCGCTTTCACGGGGAGCGAACGCACGGCGGAGAGCAAACGCGACTTATGTGCGAGTAAAAGCGCGCGAGGGCAAGGGACGCGCGCTTTCACGGGGAGCGAACGCACGGCGGAGAGCAAACGCGACTTCCCAGAGGAAGGGGCGCGGTGGACGAGGAGGACATCGAGGCACCCTAGACCACGGTGTTAGAAAAAACGTTGTCGCAGTTTCACCTGAAAGGCGAAGCATCAATTGCGATAGCAAATTTGTAGAGAGCTATACGGAGTAATGATATTAGCTTTATCAGCTGTATAAACTTGGACATGCAGCAGCACCGGCAACACGCAGAACTATTGTCGACGCCTTCGGCGTTTTGCCCGCGTTCGCTCAAAATGCGTGCGGCGTTGGTGACTGTTGCCGGAGCCTCTGATATAAATAGGCACTTGGTGCCGCAGCTAAACGTCGCCTCCCTTCCCTCCCCCTCCCCCCCTGCCCCTCCCCCTCGGCCTCTCGCGCGTCGGAAGAAGGCGCGTTTGCTCTACATATATGGTGGTTGTAAAGGAGGAAAGAGACGCTTACTTCTGCAGCCCTTAAGCGAGCACGGCGCAGAACGCGCGTTTGTTCTCCGCCGTGCGTTCACTCCCCGTGAAAGCGCGCGTCCCTCGCGCCCTTTCACTCGCACATACAGCGTTCGGCGCACGGCGACGATTTCATCTCCATTGACGTCATACGGAACCTCACGGCGACGGCGACGGCAGAAATCTGCTTTTGAGTGTCCATATAATTGCTATCGCAATAATATACTTCTAACACCGTGCCCTAGACCATGCGTGTCCGTGCCCGCTCCCCCACTGCGGCGCATGCGCGCAGCCCTGCCGGCCTCTGCCGCCTAAAGCCCCTCCATCCACGTGCCACCACCGCTTTTGGTCGGCGTAGAGTGTACTAGACAATGGTATTCTAGTACACTCTAGTCGGCATAATGTGTATGGAGGGGCTTGTGCCGCCAACTCTCTCTGGGCTCTCGCCCGCCTCTCCACTAACAATGTCGACAACGGCGTTGAGCGGTTCCGTCAGTTAGCCAGCGTTTTGACTTCGGTTGTGTGCGGTCACACGAACGCGCACAAGTGTTGTCGACGGCGGCGGCGTTTTGCCCGCGTTCGCACCGAACGCGCGCAGCGTTGGTGACGTGTTTATGAAGAACGTGCCAACCTTTGCCGTACACCCTATGGCGGTGTACCGTAGCGACCATAAGGTCATGGTCCCTGTGGTCACTAAATAAATGAAAACCGCCGGATCATATATATTTCTCATTCTTTAATAGTTCAAATAACCAATTACACTATCACATCTTAACAGTCATAATTGGAAATACATAATTCTCACCATAGATACAGCTTCGCTGGTTTTTCCATCTCCACCCCAGTGGAAGGGCTGACAGCCTTTTTTTTTTTTAATCGCGTTACTACGAATACCAAGGCGGCGCGCTGCGACACTTGCAAAGGCTGTGCTAGAATATGGTAGACACTATATCTGCCATGGCTGCATGCGCCTTATCGCGGCCAGTGAAGAAATGCGATGAAATGCTTCTCGGGTTTAGCGCCTGCTTTTGAGGCCTCGAATTCCATTAGGGGCTGGCTCCTGGGCCGGGACTTAGCAGTGCCTGGAGATGTGTTCGCAAAGCCTGCAGTACTCGAACCCGTAGCGACATGCATTAATTGCTGCTGCAGCACTGTGGTGATCATAATTTCAGTTCTTACTTCACAAAAGTGGTGCTACGTAGTATCTAGTACAAGGGCGTGCTGCATTCTGCAAATAAATGTCCCCTAAAGTAAATATTTTTTTTAATTGGAGGACGCTTAAGCTTCGCCTTTAAGAGTGGAACGCGATAGCGTTATCGGTCCCCGTTCGCATCGCATCTTTCTTTATAAGTAGGCTTCACTGCAACACACGTGGGAAAGCCAGCTTACGAAGACACCGATCCCCTTAAAGTGTGCTTCACTTCTAAACACAAATACATTGCTGGGAAGACATTTTTACAGGGGCAATATAAGCCGTCTTGTATCAAAATGCGAAGGCCTGTTACGAACGGCCAGCGGGGGCAGCGACCTTCAACCTCCCCTACTTTCCTGCGACGAATCGCCTCGTGGAGTTGAAAATACGTCTCACGGGAAAGACCAGCGGCGACACCATGCAGTTGCTGGATGCCACTTCGTCGCCGACCTTGACGCTGGGCCCGAGAAACTCTTGGGAAAGTGCGTTCTACGCCGTTTAGTTATGGTCGCTGCTAGCCGCCATAGCTGTTCGACAGACGAAGCAGCTAATTGCTGGGCCATCATAGGAGCCAAGACGCGCCAGACAGGGTCAAGCGTGACACCTCCAGTCTACGAGCGTCCCCTCCGTTGTGTGCGCCCGAGGCTACTTTTCCAAGTGTGTTCGGGCAATAAAGGCATCGGAGAGATTATGTGTTACCCTCGCCCTCAGGGAGGAACCTTCGGCGATATTTCGATGCTCCGTTTGGAGGAAGGCGTGCCCGCAGGTTTTCCTGGCCTCGCGGACAACATTCTGTGGCAATGAAGGGAAAGCTACACAGGCAAAGCGCGCACGAGCGAGAGCGCTTCTGAAAAGAGTCCCGCGTTTTAATCCACGTTGGTTTAGGCTGGGAAAGAGAAAACATAAACAGCTTATTGGCAACAGCTAAATAAGACAGAACACACCACTGGGCGTAAAAGTTTACTTATTTTGCAGCTTTTCCCTTCCGAGTCTGGGCAAACGCGAAACAGTCGCACGTGAAAGCTGCGTCGATTCAGCGTCCGTTCCGAGCAACCAAAAGCACTGTCAAACGCTGCCGGACTACTCGGCGCGGTAACACATGTGCAGCATCCACGCGACCGTAGCTTTCCCTTCATTGCCACAGAAAGTTGTCCGCGAGTGCTCTCGCTTCTGCTCTGAGCTGACTACATCGACGGTGTCACGGTGCTCTCCCAGAACGATGTAGTCAGTTGAGATGCAGTAGCGCTGACATGCTACAACGTACTGCGCTCCGTGCTCCTGCCAGTACGATGATCCCTTGTTCTGTAAATAAGTTTGCCTCTCCCATGTAAATAAACCCCCTGTTCTGTTTACCCTACCTCTCGATCTCGGGCTCTTCACGAACGAAGCAACCCTCGTCAACTCTGCTCGGACGACGGCGTGGGCCCGCTTAGCCTCCTTGTGACGCCCCGGTAACGTAGGCCAGCTACCCCTTACGAGACGCACCGGCGGCGTAGGCTAGAGAGCGACTCGAACGCCAGACTCCGAGACCACGACTCCCGAATCCTACAGGCCCTAGGACCTTTTTTATTTGATTAATTGCTTGCTGTTGCCCCGAGGCGCACGCGTCCAAAACGCATTAGACAGACAAGTCCCAGTTTGACCTGCCGAGGAGGCGAGCGCCTTCTGTACGTAAGCTGTTTTTGCAAGTAATCTACCCGGGCGCGCCGCTGTTGTACTGTAGAAATGCTGGAAAAGGGGTTTGTGTTTCAGTTCCATCTAACAGAATTATGAAAATTTCCTGTACATTCAAATTACAATCCGACGCCATCATGTCTGTAGGTTGTGGTTAAGTCACACTTTACGATTTTTCTGGCGGATTTTACTTTGAGAAATTCAATTAGTTCACTAACAACTTTGCGCCAAGCGAAGGGCCTGCGTGGTCGGGGTGGCTCGGGATTATTTTCTCAGCCGCAGACGTCGACACCGGATTTTCTGCGATACGGGGCCCTTAACGCTATAGCATTAAATGTCAACGAGTAATATGTTATTCGTTAGTAAAGTGTATTAGGCAGTTTTAGGTTCTGCGCACCAAAGTTTGGGAACGCAAAGGAGTTCAAGAACATAAGCAGGGGTTCGAGTGCGCTATTTCTAAAACTTCCCAATATATTGGCATTATTACACACATTGTGATGCCCGCCACTGCTACAAGCTTGGTGAGCAAAAAATTAGAATTTTATATTTATTCTTACTGTAATAATACGAGATCAGTCAAAGCTCGCGATGGACAAAGTACAACTTGCCATACATCGTTTTTAAAGTTGGTTGATCATGCACATGACATATTGCTTTAGTTTTAGTACCCCCTATTGGTCGTTTTTAAACGTACTAGCACAGCACATCACTGTTTTATGAATACAGGCGGCCGGGAGCTCCAGTCATTAAAGTCGTAGTGGGGTTTTGGCACGGCATGCGTTGAGAATTGTTTCTATTTCTCTTGATGTGTGGAATAACCACACATAAAATTGCCATCACTTACAATAATTTTTAATTACCGTTATTGCTAGCCTTTAATGACTCTGGGCGCCTTCCAGTGTTTAGCGACATGTGCATCTTGTATCTTGAGATGCACGATGACTCAACTGATGTATCAAAATTACAGATACTGATACCCGTCTTGACGAGTGTATCAAGGTACAAATACAAGATACACAAAGAGTCTCGTAAGATAGTACCTAATATACATGTATCTTCAATACTGCTCAGCCCTACCTGTGTGATCATTCAGTCTTTGCTTGTTCGTGCTGCCACAAGTAATGGTTCTAAACACCACTATTCAAACTCCATAGAAGTTTGTCCCGAGAACGGGTAGGGCTGCCCAGCACGATACAGTAGATGTCATCGCAATTTGAGTGAAAGAGGAACACAAGGAATAGCATGGCAGACTGGGAATTCTGTAACGGTACGGCGTGCACAATATGCACTACAAAACCGCTGCGCACAGCGACATTAAACATCTTACCACATGCACAGTGGCGCTGAATCTGCGCCGTTTGCCGTACCGGGACGAAGGCCTCCCAGTCTGCTATACCTCTCCATTTGCCACAGGCCTATCATGAGCTGGCATGAAAGCCAGTGCCAGTCCACAGCCTGTGCGCATCGCAGAAATTGCAGAGCGCCACATAGCGTCCTGCGAAAAAAAATGCTGGTGACGTCACATGAAACTTTAGTGATACTAATACAATTGCGGCTTCTTCGGCGACAGGGAGCACAAGGACACAGCAAAAAAGAAAACAAGGGGGAAAATGAGCAACAAATTGTGATAGGGAAGGGTATAGGTTTGGGATGAGGGTGGTAGAAGGCAAACTAAGGCCAGCTAGTTCACAGCCTACGGACTCGGCGGGGACTCTACAGTGAAATAAGCACTAAGAGCAATCAACCATGTACGTGTCACCCAATCCAAGCAATGTGTGTTCCCTTGTGAACTTGCAGACTAGATTAATTACGCAAGCATGCATGCCTGCAGAACACTCCAGCACCTTGAGGAAAACTAGTGATGATGATAGTCACGCACGTGTTCCGTGCACATGGGACCAGGGTTGCTAACGGCTCTTGAGAGGAAGGTGGCACATTTGTAGGTACACTTTATTCTGCTTCGTTTACAGCACAGCCGTCCTGATAAACATGTAGCAGATGCCAATTTTGATCAATGTCACACAGCGATTCGTTGAAATACATTTAAGAAAAATAACAGGGGCGCACAAGCAACAGATCACCTCTGCTTTCACACTGAGCAGCAAGTACACTGGCACTCAAACAAAAGATCATAAGCAGCAGGTATCAACAAAGCACACAAGCAAACCACTCAAGACTTATCGAGGTTGACCTCAATGGACAGAAGCCTGAAGTC
>NC_051155.1:119650587-119690556 GCF_013339745.2 Dermacentor silvarum
TGCGGCCCACAGTAAGTCCCCACCCCCAGGTGTGGTATATGCACGCAGCTGCTCGACAGGAACGCCGTAAGTGTTTGTGCGAACAGCGCTCATGTCAGCAACGGAAGTCCATGACGCCGCCCTGCCTACATATATACTACAGAGCCCACTGGACGAAGCCTGATGCCCCCGGGGGCCGAATAATTTATTCATTCTTACACCTATAATCATATTGCCACGCGCTTGTGCCACTTGCTCCCAGAAGAAGACGAGGACAGTCTTGTGCACGAGCTAGCGCCTTGGTCTTTTGTCGGTGCTGCGCTGCCCCTTTGGCGACTCGGACTTACCTTAACGGCCTCTTTTAGAAGTCGCCTCTTCATTAAACGTGACATTTTTCTGGTGGAGGTGCGGGGTATTCTCGACCCATGCAACAGACCCCTCCTAGCAGCAGGAACGCTAGATCGCTACCGGTGCTCACGCCAGTACATCGCGCCAGCCGGAGAATCCAGGGATTGGCCCCCGAGTTTGAGCCGCTACCTGAGAGGACAACGACAACGTCGGCAGGTATGGATGCTACATCCGCTACTACCTCGACAAACCCTGCGACGGCTACTCCGGTACCTCCGGTACCTCCTCATTACACGCTGCAAAAACCGCGGGTGCCAAGTCCCTTCCATGGCGACCTTCTAGAAGACGTGGAAGACTGGCTCGCGGACTTCGAGCGCGTAGCAGAGTTCAATGGATGGGCCGACGAGGCGAAGCTCAAAAACGTTTATTTCTGTCTTTTGGATGGTGCTCGCACGTGGTTCCAGAACCGCGAAGGCATCTTGACTTCATGGCGTGAGTTCTGCCGCAGGCTCTTGGACACCTACGCCAGCTCCGATCGTCGAGAACGAGCAGAATGGGCCCTCCAGTCTCGCATTCAGAAACCCAACGAGGGTGTGGCTATGTACGTGGAAGACATGGTGCGTCTCTTCAGGCGAGCTGACCCTGCTATGTCGGAAGACGAGAAGCTGCGTCACTTGATGCCCGGCGTGAATGAGCAGCTTTTTGGTGGACTGGTTCGTAGACCGCCCAAATCGGTTGCGGAGTTTCTCACTGACGCCGTCGCCATGGAGAAGGCCCTGCACCAGCGCTCGCACCAATACGATCGGCAAGTGAATCTCTCCTCTGCTACCAGTGGCCTAGGAGCTCTCACGACCGACGTCGAGTCGCTTCGCGAGATTATCCGAGCGGTAGTCCGCGACGAGCTGCGACAGCTGCATCAGACGCAACAGCCTTCAGCCAACTTCATCGCTAGCGTCGTGCGTGACGAAGTGCAGCATGCGCTCGGCGCACCACGTTACGAAGCAGCACTTCAGGCCGCTCCACCAGTTGAGGCCTTCACAACATCAAGTGAACCTCGATGGGCAACATACGCTGACGTTTTAAGATGCACCGCCCCGTCGCCGGTGACGCCTCCTACCATGAGCGACTACCAGCGTGCGGCTTATGCCGACGCATTCAGGCCCCCTATCCCTGCACCAGCGCCCCTACCTGCCGTCACCCCGTATGCAACGCTTCAGTCAGCGCAGGCGGTTCCTTATTTTGGAGAGGCTCGGCCATCCGCGCGTAAATCGGACATTTGGCGCATGCCTGATCGTCGGCCGCTCTGTTACCACTGTGGTGAGGCGGGACATTTATACCGAGAGTGCCAGTACCGCCGCCTTGGACTCCAGGGGTTTCCTGTCAATTCACCCCGACCCCGTTTCGGACAACGGCCACCCGAGATTGAAGATTTTCTCGCCCGACAGCGTGCGCCACCGTCATCAAGGCGCCAGTCGCGATCGCCGTCACCACGACCATCCTATTCGGGAGGTGCAAGGCGGATGTCGTAAGGACGATCTCCGAGCCCTCGCCTGGAAAACTAACGTCAGCGACCTTTCGAGGCGAGGCCGCTGATACTGGACGTGCCGAAGACCTCCAATCGGAGCGACCTCAGACCGACGGAGACTTGACGACGCCAGTATCTCAGGCTGGAGACTTCTCCATGAACATACCTGTGCTGATCGACGGTCGAAATGTTACTGCCTTAATCGACACTGGCGCTGACTATTCGATTATCAGCGGAAAACTGTCAAGCCATTTAAAGAAAGTCATTACGCCGTGGACAGGGACGCACGTACGGACAGCTGGCGGACATGTCGTCAAACCGCTTGGTGTGTGCACTTCTCGGGTGCAAATTCAAAATTCTACATTTCCGATCAGCTCCCTTGTTCTCCGAGAATGCTCCCGTGAATTAATACTCGGCATAGACTTTCTTCGAGAGTATGGCGCCATCATCGACCTCCGCCGACGCTGTATCTCTTTCTCTACAAAGAAAGCGACGACACGAGATGCCAGCCGCCGCACAGCCGCTCTTCGAATTTCCGACGACAGCGTCACGATACCACCTCGTGCTAGTGTAATGATTGCGGTAACGTCCGAGGGCATACGTGAAGGCGAAGTCCTCGCAGAGTGTAACGTCTCCCTTCTACTTACGCTCAGAATTAGCGTGGCTCGAGGAATCATTGACGTTAGGGATGGCCAAGCTGACGTCTTGATCACCAATTTCACAAATGAGCACCGACACCTCTTCCAGGGCACTGCCGTCGCTTACGCTGAAGCCTGGGAGGACGTCATTGAGTGTTTCGCGTGTGAAGAAAGCGACAGCGATGAAGAATGCGTCCCAGATATCGACATCAATAACGAGCTGTCGGAGGACAATAAGGCGGCACTGCGGGGACTGTTGCGTGAATTCAAGGACTGCTTTGCTCGATCGTCGAAAATCAGTCAGACACCCATCACGCAGCATAGGATAATTACTTACGAGGATGCACGTCCTATTCACCAGCAGCCATATCGTGTTTCGCAGAAAGAACGAGAAGCAATTCAACGACAAGTCAAGGAAATGATTGACGATGGCGTCATCCAGCCTTCAAACAGTCCGTGGTCGTCACCGGTTGTCCTGGTAAAGAAGAAGGACGGCACTCTACGCTTCTGTGGTGATTACAGAAAACTCAACGTCACAAAGAAAAAAAGGACGTTTATCCGTTGCCGTGCATAGATGACTCTCTTGACCGGCTACGGCGAGCCAAGTATTTTTCCTCCCTTGACTTGAAAAGTGGGTACTGGCAAATAGAGGTAGACGAGCGTGACCGGGAGAAAACAGCCTTTGTCACTCCGGATGGACTTTACGAGTTCCGAGTACTTCCGTTCGGGTTGTGCTCTGCTCCGGCAACCTTCCAACGGATGATGGACACGGTGCTCGCTGACCTAAAATGGCAAACCTGTCTCGTCTACCTGGATGATGTGGTCGTATTTTCAGGCAGCTTCTCCGGACATCTTAAGCGACTGCGGCAAGTGCTCGAGGCAATCCGATCGGCTAACCTCACGTTAAAGCCTCAGAAATGTCACTTCGGTTATGAAGAATTGAAGTTTCTTGGTCATGTCGTGAGCGCAGAAGGCGTCCGTCCCGATCCCGAGAAATCTGCCGCTGTAGCTGCTTTTCCGACTCCTACAGACAAGAAAAGCGTTCGACGCTTCCTGGGCTTGTGCGCATACTACCGGCGCTTTATACGCAATTTCTCTAAAATTGCTGCACCACTTACTCGTCTCACTAGAGACGACACGCAGTTCATCTGGAGCTCTGAACAAGAAGCAGCTTTCGCCGAGCTTCGACATCGCCTGGCATCACCCCCGGTTCTTGGACATTTCGACGAGGACGCCGAAACAGAAATTCATACCGATGCCAGTAACGTCGGTCTGGGTGCGGTACTCGTACAGCGGCAGGAGAACGACGAAAGGGTCATAGCTTACGCCAGTCGCACCCTATCACGACCCGAGTCCAATTACACTACCACGGAGAAAGAGTGTCTTGCCGTCGTATGGGCACTTGCCAAGTTTCGACCTTACCTCTATGGCCGCCCATTCAAGGTCGTGACGGATCATCACTCCTTATGCTGGCTGGCAAACCTAAGAGACCCTTCTGGACGACTGGCACGGTGGAGCCTGCGCCTGCAGAAATACGACGTGACCATCGTGTACAAGTCCGGCCGCACACACGACGATGCCGACACATTGTCGCGCGCACCTGTTGAGTCTGCCGATCAACACATCGAAGACGACAGCGCTTTTCTTGGCGCCATAAGCGGGACAGACGTATCGACACGGCAGCGAGCAGACTGTGAATTGCGCCCCATAATTGAACATCTAGAAGGCCGCAACGTCACTCTGCCCCCGCAAATTGCTCGAGGTTTGTCGTCGTTTTGTTTACGGCAGGGCATCCTATACAAGAAGAATTCTGCTGCCAGCAACAACACCTATCTTTTGGTCGTACCCACAGAGCTTCGTGATGAAATCCTGTTCGCATGCCACGACGAGCCTGCTTCTGGCCACTTGGGTTTCACTCGAACCCTTGCCAGGGTACGAAAATCGTACTACTGGCCGAAACTCGCCACTTGTGTTAAACGATACGTCCAAGCCTGCCGTGAATGCCAACGCCGAAAGTCGCCGAATGTGAAGCCTGCGGGATTGCTGAATCCTATCGAACCGCCTCGAGGGCCCTTCGATCAAGTCGGCATGGACCTCCTGGGCCCGTTTCCGTTGTCTACTTCCGGAAACAAGTGGATAATTATCGCCACGGACTATTTAACCCGCTATGCTGAAACAAAGGCTCTTCCTAAAGGCACAGCTTCTGAGGTTGCACAGTTTTTCGTACAGAACATCGTACTACGTCATGGCGCCCCATCCTGTGTCATCACGGATCGAGGAGCGGCGTTTACGGCAAGGCTGCTTGAAGAAGTTTTTCAGCTGAGTTACACCACGCACCGAAAGACGACTGCCTATCACCCTCAAGCAAATGGCTTGACTGAAAGGCTTAACAAAACAATGACCGACATGCTGTCGATGTACATAGACGTGCAGCATAAGACGTGGGACGAAGTCCTACCATACGTCACGTTTGCGTACAACACCGCTACGCAAGAGACCACATGCTTCACGCCTTTTGCTCTTGTTTACGGTTGTGAAGTGCAGACGATGTTAGAAGCCATGTTACCATGTGACACTTCTGACAATCTTGATGAAGACACTGAGCGTTTCGTGCAACGTGCCGAGGAAGCACGCCAACTGGCTCGCGTGAACATCAGGAAACAACAGTGTATTGACGCGCGACACTACAACCTCTGCCACCGACAAGTTGAGTACCAACCGGGTGACCAAGTGTTAGTTTGGACCCCCGTCCGCCGTAAAGGCCTTTCGGAAAAACTTATCAGTCGGTACTTCGGCCCTTACAAAGTGCTTCGGCGAGTAAGTGACCTCAATTATGAAGTCCTTCCTGACGGCACCCAGCCAGCACGACGCCGACAACCGCGGCCCGAGATTGTGCACGTAGTGCGGTTAAAACCATATTGCACACCACAATAGCCGTGGTTTCCGGACCATTACGTTTCTCCTGGGACAAGTCTTTCTGCCCGTCCATGCTTTGTTTAGCATCGAGTCGATGCTCTTCTGGGAGGAGGGGTAATGCCACGCGCTTGTGCCACTTGCTCCCAGAAGAAGACGAGGACAGTCTTGTGCACGAGCTAGCGCCTTGGTCTTTTGTCGGTGCTGCGCTGCCCCTTTGGCGACTTGGATTTACCTTAACGGCCTCTTTTAGAAGTCGCCTCTTCATTAAACGTGACAATATGTACAACATGTCGACTGGCTACAGCACCTGCTCTCATACGAACAGTTCTAGCGTAAGAACTTGTTAGTGAACACGGATCTGGTTAACTTTAATCGTGCGTTATCGTACCTTCTCGCCATTTCGTTATACAGTAACGAAACGGGAGGGTTACCTGAGCCACGATGCAGCCCCTCTTATGGCCATGTATATGCCATATGTCCCACGTAACTTGTGCCAATATGTTTACAAGTGCCACGTAGTGGGACAGAACCAAGGTAATGGTGTTTGCCGTCTCTTGGAGCAAGTCAGACTATTTATTGTATTTCGCCCAATTACAGAATGAGTTAAATATTAACGAACTTCATAAAATCCTATATTCAGAGCAAAAGCATCAATGAGAAACTTCTCAACCACCCTGAAAGATTCCCGATCCAGCTTTCAGTAACGCGGCATTCTTTTTTTTTTTTGTATTTCGCGGACTTCCTTTCAGGCTTGGAAAGAAAACTTTTATGTAGACTGTATTTATCAGTTGATTAATAAATAATAATCAATTACGTAATTAGCCTAAATACAGAAAATAGTCTCACTTTCTCCAACTGACAGCAAACAACATTATTGACCCTTTTAGCGGAGCAGTTTGCTCTAGAGGAACGAGATGGCGCTTTCGGCGGCGCGCCATACGTTGCCTCAGCGAATGCGCACGAATACGAAACCATTACTACTTCTGCCTTGCTACTGTGCGATCAGCTGTCGGAAATGCAACTGGGTGTTCGCAAATACACTGCGACCAATTCGTGCTGCAAAATGTGTAACGATAAAGGGAAGACGTGTGCGGTAGTTCGCTGCAAAAATAGTGATTCGCATATTTACGAAGTGAATCAACCTGTGTCGCCGCTGCTACATAAGGACTGTCTGTGTTGCCGCCCTTCGCAATGCACAGCTTTCCTGGATGATAAAAAAAAGCCGGCAGATTCCACGCCCTGTAGGAATCTATGTAATGCGAAGCAGTGTGCGGGGAGCCTACCTAATTAACGAAACGACTTCACTTAAAACCCAGCACCAAGACGTAGGCGGCTGATTCATGACGTACATGAGACGCATGTCATGACATTCATGTCATGAGTCCTCAGGAGTCCCTTTAGATACACCTCGAGCCTTAGGGTGAAAGCCTTAGTCATACTCGTGACTGACTTCTACCACAATATTTTAGTGTTTCCTTCACTTAGTACGCACGTCCAAACCCATTTCATTGTTTTTTAGTGTTAATGTTTTTTCGCTGAGTCATTGTCATTTTTGCTCAGTCATGGTCATGACTATGACTTCTACCACCATCCTTTAGTGTTTCCTTCACTTAGAACCGACGTCCGAACCCATTTCATTGATGTTTGAATGTTAATGTTTTTTTGCTCATTCATTGACGTTTTTCCTGAGTCATGCTCATGACTATGACTTCTACCACCATCCTTTCGTGTTTCCTTCACTTAGTAGCCACGTCAGAACCCATTTCAGTTGCTTTTGAGTGTTAATCTTTTTGATGACTCATTGTCATTTTTGCTGAGTCATGCTCATGACTATGACTTCGACCAACAACCTTAGCCTTTTCCTTCACTTGGTAGTCCATCCGAACCCATTCCAGTGGTTTTTGAGTGTTAATATTTTTTCGCTGAGTCATTGTCATTTTTGCTGAGTCACGCTCATGACTATGATTTATACCATCTTCATTGAGTGTTTCCTTCACTTAGTGTCCACGTCCGAATCCATTCCAGTGGTTTTTGAGTGTTCATCTTTTTTCGCTAAGTCATTGTCATTTTTGCTGAGTCATGCTCATGACTATGGCTTCTAGCAGTATCCTGTAGTGTTTCCTTCACTTAGTACCCATGTCAGAACACATTTCGGTGGCTTTTGAGTGTTAATCTTTTTCGCTGGGTCATTTTCATGACCTACATCACACGCATGTCATGACATTTATGTCATGACCTATCAATCATGTTCTTCATACACTCCTGTCATACTATACCAATTTTGGTACCTATCAAGTTAACGAAACGAGCATGAGAGCACCAAGACGTAGGCGGCTGTTTCATGACCTACATGACAAGCATGTCATGAAATTCATGTCATGACATATCATTTATATTCGTCATATACTCTTGTCATAGTATACCAATTTTGGTACATACCAAGTTAACGAAACGACCATGAGAGCACAAAGTCGTAGGCGGTTAGATAGATAGATAGATAGATAGATAGATAGATAGATAGATAGATAGATAGATAGATAGATAGATAGATAGATAGATAGATAGATAGATAGATAGATAGATAGATAGATAGATAGATAGATAGATAGATAGATAGATAGATAGATAGATAGATAGATAGATAGATAGATAGATAGATAGATAGATAGATAGATAGATAGATAGATAGATAGACACTGTTAAAGTAGCAAATGTTCGCCAAGAAATGCTTCGCATTTAAAAGGTAATTCATCCGCCAGCGCTGTATAGCTAACCTCCAAAGAAAGGACTTCTACGGAACGTCGGCACCTAAGAGTGAGTACCGCTCGTTATAAAAGGAAGTAGCGCCGCTTATTGGCATTGTAAGTCTCTCGCCCGTTATCTACACATATCCACCCCTACTCGCACGCAAACTTACGCCCACCCTATCGCCAACGTATCAATAATAAGTGAATGGGCGCACACTTGAATGAATGTGCCGAAGCATGAGTGACGGCTACTACACCGACAAGAAATGGATGTTGGAAGCTGAACGTTTCGTAACAGCCCACAGAGTAAGCGAGGGACTAGCGATAATACGTCTTTGCTGCAAGCTACCGCAAAGTGCAGAACATTTAGATTCTAAGCTTTGTGCGCAGCAAGAACAAATATATCCAAGCAGAGCACACCCGCGAGCGATTAGGTAAACGATCAGGTAGTGGCCGCACCGAGGATTAACCGAGGAACTTTAGAGTCAGAAACATAAGCCGCTGCTTCAAAATGTTTGCCAAATAAATAACGAATATCACACTGATCCCGATTTAATTCATGAGCGGAAGGTTGGGACAGCTTGGAATACATTTCCAGCCCCGTTTTTAGTACAAGCACCGTATACGCTGCTCGCGCCATTTGGACAAGGCGTAATGAGCTCTGAAAGCACTTACATGTCCTCTAAAGCTGTGGCCAAAGCTTCGCGTCGTGCACACAGTCACCGTCTACGATATGCGTCGAAACGGAGGTTTTCTGCGCTGCACCGGGGTCACGCGCTTGCATTGTAAACGTGGAGGCAACGGAGGCAGCTGAGGCAAGCAATGGACGCATCACCACGTGATCAAACATGGCAGCGCTCACGGGAGAGCCGCGAAAAGGATCAATACCTTGGTCCTGTATAGCTATACGTGGTACTTCAATAAAACTTGCTCTTGGTGCTTGCGTATTGATATAATTGCCGCCAAAAATAACGCTTAGCTTTTGTGTGCCTGGTTTTTGCAGACATTATGGCACACAGTGCGTGGCACTTGCACATCTTAAAATTTTGGCCTAAGTTACGTTGAACACATACACCCCCCCCCCCCCCTCCTTTCGTAAAGCAGAACGCTCACCCTCTCAGCGCTCTACCTCGACTCAAGAAAGTGGATCACATCGTCGCCCCTCGACAGAAGCGGTCACTGAGATTCATTGACACTCCACGGCAGTTCTCAAGAAGCGTAGTGTCTTCTGCAGTCGAGGCGCGGCGCTGCGCTCAAGTGGCGTACAGTGGAGGAACAGCTTCCGGTTGAGTATCGTTTGAGAATGCGGGGGCTTAGTGCAGTTACCGGTCCTGAAGTTGAGCAGCATGTCTGCGAGGAGCATGAAGTCGGAGAAGAGCGAGTAGAGCGCCCAGTCAAAGCCCGTCGTCGGGAAGAAACCCAGGTGCAGAGGGACCAGCACCAGGTTCATGAGGAGCAGGAGCACGATGAAGCCGTCCCACCACTTCCTGCACGGCACACGACGGGTGGACGAGATTGTTCGCCGGACCAACAAATAAACCACTCAATCACAAGGTTAGGTAATCGGTTAATTGGCTCGCCGCGAATCGCTTAGGCAGGTCGATAAGTTTGTGAACCGGCCTAAATGAGTAAGTTTTCTTTGTCAAACGTTGGCTCCGTGATTATGCTGTGGTGTAAAAGATGGAAAGGAGTATAGAAAATAATAATAATAATAATAATAATAATAATAATAATAATAATAATAATAAGAAGAAGAAGAAGAAGAAGAAGAAGAAGAAGAAGAAGAAGAAGAGGAAGAAGAAGAAGAAGAAGAAGAAGAAGAAGAAGAAGAAGAAGAAGAAGAAGAAGAAGAAGAAGAAGAAGAAGAAGAATGGATATTTTATTTGAACTCAATAACAGGGTGTTTCACTTAACTTGGGCCAAACTTTAAAAATATGCAAATGCTACGTAGCTGGACAGAACCAAGGTAAGGTTGTTTGCCGTCTCTTGGAGGCACTCAGATTATCTTTTGCAAATCAACTTCTCAACTATTATAATTAGATAAAAAGTGTCAATGAGAAAATTATAGATCAACATGAGAAACTCTCGATACAGCTTTCTGTTGCTCAATACGTGCTAGATAAAAGTGTTTGTTCCCGGGCATGAAAGTTGCCCGCGAATACACGCAAAGTCCCTCGAGTGGCCAGTCGCGCGGCAATTTTGCGTCTATTCGCGGGCAACCTTAAATTAAATCTCTTAACAATTTTCTAAACATAGTATTGTAGCTCGCATTTTATTACCTGAAGTCAATTATAATGTGTCGTTAGGAAGCCAATCTTAAGTTTTAAGTATATAACAAGACCTCGGCGATTCACCATAGTGATCGAGTGCGCACTACTGGCAACATGTGTCGGGGCAAAATAAATAAAATTTAGAATTAACAAATAAAATAAATAAAAAATACTGAAACTGGGCCAGTACGTATACTATATAAAGTAACGATTCCAGCTTCATGCTTTTTTTTCCGTATTCGTCAGTGAGTTCGAGTCACGCTCCGCCCATGATAAATACCACCGCTACCGGCTCGTGGTGAACGATGAACGATAGAGGTATGTAATCAAGCTACAGGAATCCGTGCATTGCATATGAGGCCTGGTTGCTCGTTCATTGCACAGCAAATATTTCGACTCTGGCAGCCTTGATAAGCATTTATCTATCGGCAGCATACGAAGGCATATTGGCTAGTTGCCTGCTCCTTCAGTGCAAACGACGTTCCGCATTCACTGAGTTGGCCGTGAGTTGCCCAGGCCAACATTCCCATGGCTTGGTTTAGTAAACCGAAAGCGGACGGGCGCACAGCCGCAGCTGAATAGACCGATTTCACAGAGTTTCACTATACGCCACCGCTGCCGCTAAGCGTGCCGGTATTATACCAGTACTTAGCGGGCTGAAGGGCAACTATGGTGATGTTATGGAGGAGGAGTTGCCGGCAGCTATGTTGTGTTTGTACCAGGACAAAGCCGCTTACCCCTCGAGATCCAAAGGCAGGGAGGTAAGAACAACACATTTCTACAACAGGAGGGGTCGAAGAAACGCTGCCTGCCCTTCCCAACTTGTTACTAAAATTCAGCTTTAAAAAATCCACAATGCTATCATTCTTCAAAATGGTGCATTGAATTCAAGTACAGCGGGAAATCGGCGGTATAACACTCATCATGGCGCCGGCAGTGTTCGGTTCCCACCGGAGGCATGTTGTGTTTTCTTAATCATTGATTTGCATTTACTGTAGTATTTCTTCACTTCAATCCCCTCCACCCCCCCCCCCAAAAAAAAAAAACAAAGTTCCTTTACATTAGGCTTTCCTGCGCTTCATTATGGCTGTTCCTCATAAAAATATCGAGCCCCTCAATCCCCTGAGTTTACTTTCTCAACCAACTGACATGTCGCGCATGGCGGCACGGTGTCCTGATGTGTTTACGTGCTCTGGCACCTTCCTCGTGAAAAGTGAAGATGTGCCTGCTCTCAATAAACTTAGTTGTGAGTGGCGCTCTTGCCTATCTTGTCGTTACTGCACATCATTTCGCGTCACCTCCCCCCCCCCCCCCCCCCCCCCGTTCTTAAACCAGATCTAGGAACCAACTATTCCGGTAACAAGTAGCGATACTATATACAGGGTGTTTCAGATAACACTTTCAAAATTTATTTAAGGTTGCCTGTGGCAGATAGCCCAAATCTAGTTAATGAGCTGGTCTACTCGAAGAGGCGGACATTACTTGCAAAACAAAATTGAAATGCATAATAGTAGATTAATTATGCCTAATAATAGACTAATTAACAAAAATTCACTAATTAAGTTTAAAACTAATTACCTGATGGCCCATATTGCAATTTACCGATTGTAGCCGTGGAGTTCGCAAGGCGGATCCACTTAGAATTAATTCTCAGAATGACACCAGTTTCGAGATATTAATTCCCGAACTTTGCAGAGAAATGCATTGGCGTTCCAGTTAATTTTGTGCTTCAATGCATAAAGCGACGTTTTGTTAAGAACTTGGCTGGAACGCCAATGCATTTCTCCGCAAAGTTCGGGTATTAATATCTCGAAACTGGTGTCATCCCGAGAATTAATTCTAAGTGGATCCGCCTGGCGAACTCCGCGGCTACAATTTGTAAATTGCAATATGGGCCATCAGGTAATTAGTTAAAAACTTAATTAGCGAATTTGTTAATTATTCGATATGCCTTTCAATTTCTTGTGCAAATAATGTCCGCCTCTTCGAGTAGACCAGCTCATGAACTAGAATTGTGCTATCTGCCACAGGCAACCTTTAAGAATTTTTGAAAGTGTTCGCTAAAACACCCTGTATGTGGACAGCCCCTGCGAGTGCGCAGACTACTACTGCTTGAGAAGAAGTGGCGTCGTTGACTGAGGCACGCATTCGAGGCGGAGGCGAGCTGACGCACCTGAACCTGGAGCGTGGATGCAGGATGCACCTGTGCGTCGTGTGCGCCTGCTTCTTGAAGTCCAGTCCCGAGTACTGCCTCCTCGACGCAGCAGTGAGCAGCTTCTTTATCGCGGACTTGATGGCGCGAAGTTGGGCTGCAGATCCGAGACCATTACATTGAAAACTATACGACTCTGTGCTAAGTTTTGGTGCGTCGATGTCATCGATCTCGTGTATTTCTTACTCACATTCAGACATTCGCGATACCTGCTGTCATTGGCGTTCAAGTTCATCTGGTCCATAGAAAAAGGATCTGTGTTCATTTTCTGCGGAAATGTACTGTTCCTGTGCGCTGCTGCTCTGCACGAGCATGCATGGTTGGTCAGACATCCGGGAAATTTGGCACGCGAGACGCCTTGCTACCTCGGTAGACGTCCGCTCAGCGCTGCGTAACTCAATGGACGTCGCAGTTAAAAAATATATCGAATCTCTCCAACAAACGTAGTTATCAGTTAGATTCGACTGCTACATGAAAACGACCCATTTGAGAACACTAGCTCTAGGTTCCTTGGAAGTTTGTTCATTTGAATGTGTAACCCAATAAGGTAATCAAAATACTCAGGAACCTATAGGGTTTTATTAAAACATAGCTAACATTTTTCTGTGGGTGTTGCCAAACGGATCATTTTCATATATCATGATTCATATATGAAAATGATCCGTTTGGCCGTTATAGCCATTGTTATAATTAGGATATGAGTATCCTAATTGATAACGACGGCAATTCGACAGATCTGGTTTTTCGAACGGCGACGTCCATTCAGTTACGCAGCGCTGAGCGGACGGTCTCTAATACAATACAATACAATACCGCCAAAGAAACTTCGAATGTTTTACGATGTAATGGAGACTCGACAGGAGTGTTTTGCAAACACAAGAAATATGGCTGTTCTTCAAAAGTCACGCCTCATTGACTTGGGTATAGTAATCACAAAAGCTTGTCCGAATGACACTGCTGCGGGGTGGGCAACCCCGTATCACAGCGACTCGCAAGAGCTGTAATATACACGGACAGGACGACATCTGTATGAAGATAACGCCTGCTTTCACTGATATTGCCACGGCTGTGCTGTCGCACCGGACTACGGAATGCTTGCACAAGCCTTATCGAAGGCTTTCTTTCTAGCTGAGCCTTGCATGAGGTTATGCGGCTCTCAAAAACAAGAAAATCACCATACGAGTCTACGTCAGCTCATGTTATCACCACTTACGTAGTATTCGAATCATGGCGCTCAATTTCCTCCTCTTATCTCTCGGCGCTGGGCCCTGTGATAATTTATCTGTTTCCTTTTTAGTTTATTTTTTCTCGTTTGAACAAAAAGGTGACACGCAGTTATGCTAAGTGCCAAAAGAAAAGCGCACTATTTTTTGTGTTCCCAAAGGTAAATCACTGTCGATGCGTGCACTAGCTATCGGCTATTAAGAATGATTGCGTCAACCTTTAAGTTGACAAGCCAACGAGATGCGTCTAATCTGCCATCTGTAAGTCACGTGTCAGCCACGTAAGAGTCATCAGGTCGCCCGGGAAACAGAAAAAGCAAGCATATCCAATGACGGGCTTATGAAGAAACAGTTCACTGAACCGTTGGCTTTCAACGCGAAATGCTACACAGGGCTGGTGTGTGTACCATTCACCCCTGCAGAACGCACGAGAAATGCGGGCAACATTTAATGATGCTCCTGTAGAATGCTTTGGAACGAAAAAGTGAGCATGAATTCCAATAAATATTTTCACCGCCCCCTCCTCCACATTTTTGAATCACTAAAGTACCATAGCGTTCCCACTAAACGTGCTTAAGCGAAAGTTGAAAGAAAAGATGTCCATACAGAAAAATAGCTGTATTAGTAAATTACGCTTCGGCAATAGCAAAACAGTCACCCTTACTGTGAGCACAGGCTTGGTAAGACGATAAAGGTGCATAAATGAAAGATGGGTCGCGACGCCGCTTTCAAGTTCCCGCACCGCCGCTAGCCGTCACGTCATTGATCTTGACAGCGCCTACTCGTGTATGGCTAATTGTAAAGAAGCGCTCGTTCGAAAGGTACAAATGACTCAACCCAGCAAGTTTCTGAGGATTTCCCTGCGGCAGCACAGTCCATATACGAGAAAATACTCTGAAATCCCCGACGTCGCACCGAGGCTGACGGGTTTTGGTGCGAGATTCGAGAGAATGAAAGTTCGGGCCTTGGTTTGCACCAGTAATAATCAACTGCTTTCACCCAAAACGAATAAAAATAGAGCCGCGGGTTTCAATGGTTGCAATGGCCACATTCTGATGGGGGCGCGGAATGTGGCCGCTGCGGCAGGGAATCACACTCATGACCACGCGTGTTCGGCAGCCATATATCGACGAGACAGCATATACACTCTAAAACATTTTACACCCTTAAGGGTGTTGGCTCGTTACATTGGGTAACACCCCAGCTGGTAACGCTTTCAAAAAGTTTAGCGTGCACGACAACGAGCTCCAACTATAGACGTGTGATGAGAAAAGGCGTGGTTGAAAACTGTGTAACAATTCTGACAGCCTTTGAGGCACAGAAATATCCGAGATGACAATTTGAGAGCTATAACTACGAAAGTTCATTTACCGCATTTTTCGTGTCGGCACTCGCAGCTACAATCATTTTTACATGCTAGAAAAAGTCGGCAAACAAGACGACGCAATCTAAGCTCGACCATAAACGCACACTAAAATGCCTGTTACAAGTATGAAAGAGCAGATGTGGATAAATATCGTAAATGTTTCATCATCGTCATCATCATAATCAGCAGCGCATCAGCAGCCTATTTATGTCCACTGTAGGACGACGACATCTCCCAGTGATCTCCAATTACCCTCGTCTTGCGCCAGCTCTTATCTGAAGACATGTAAAAGGAGAATTCGTTTTTCTCGGCAACCACTGCACCAAATGTGACGATGTTTGTTGTATTTACAAGAAAAACTTGAAATCTAGTGACAGGTTGTTTCGACTTTTTTATTTTGATCGTAAATTTTTATTAAAAATTGGCAAAATTGCGAATTTTAAGAAAACGAAGCTATCAAGTTTACAACTCTGTAACTCAGCAATGAAAAATGATATCACAATTATGTGAACTACATCTAACAGAACATCTAAAGCGGCCAAAATAGATATATTACATATGAATCGCAAAAAAATCAGTAATATGGAAATATAGCTTTTGCAGAACCTTCGTACACAACATAACACATTCACGTATGATATAAATTGACATATCGAGATTATCCGCTTTGAATGAGCTAATTGATGCCGTTTAGAGAAGCGCAATATCTGTTCTTGATGCTGAGCTATTAATGTGAAAACTTTGTGCTTTAATTTTTTTTAACTTTAGAATTTTTGAAAATTTTTAAAACAAAATTCCGGTCCTAAATCAAAATTCCGCTCGCAACAGTCACTAAAATTAACTTTCCCTTTCAAATCCAACAAATCTCATTAAAATTGGTCCAGGGGTTATCTCAGAAATGCGTTTCTGTGTTTTACATGTATTGTAATAGGCCACTTAAGTTAGGCCCGAGCTAAAGCTTCGAAGAAGCTTTAGCTCGGGCTCGAAGCTCGATGAAGCTTTAAGAAGATTTTACGTTTTATTGCGATAGCAATTATATGGACACTCCAAAGCAGATTTCTGCCGTCGCCGTCGCCGTCGCCGTCGCCGTGAGGTTCCGTATGACGTCAATGCAGATGAAATCGTCGCCACGCGCCGAACGCTGTATGTGCGAGTGAAAGGGCGCGAGGGACGCGCGCTTTCACGGGGAGTGAGCGCACGGCGGAGAACAAACGCGCGTTCTGCGCCGTGCTCCCTTAAAGGCTGCAGAAGTAGGCGTCTCTTTCCTCCTTTACAATCACCATATATGTAGAGCAAACGCGCCTTCTTCCGACGAGCGAAAGGCCTTGAGGGGGGGGGGGGGGGGGGAAGGAAGGCGACGTTTAGCTGCGGCACCAAGTGCCTATTTATATCAGAGGCTCCAGCAACAGTCACCAACGCCGCACGCATTTTGTGCGAACGCGGGCAAAACGGCGACGGCGTCGACCGTGTTGCCCGCGTGTTGCTGGTGCTGCTGCATGTCGAAATTTATACAGCTGATAAAGCTACTGTCATTACTCCGCATAGCTCTCTACAAATTTGCTATTGCAATTGATGCTTCGCCTTTCCGGTGAAACTGCGACAACTTTTTTTTCTTTTAAATGCAACTAACCTCGTCAGATTTGATGCGGTGGTCGAGAAAAACGAAATATCCTTTTATGTGTATTCAGATAGGAGCGCCCGAGCCTAAAGCTTCCTGTTAGGCCTGCAAATTAACACTTCCTATAATTTCGTCACGCGCCATCTAATTCTCTGCTGTATTCGACTGCGCCTCCCTGCTCTTGGCAGGCATTCTGTATATGTAAATCTAATATACCACCGATTATCTGCCCTACGCATCACATGACCTGCCCAGCTCCGTTCTTTAAAGGAAACCTTAGCTCGGGCCCAGCTCAGATGCCGCCTATTGTAATACTTGTCAAACGCAGAAAAGCTTTTCTGAGATAACTCCTGGACCGACTTTAATTAAATTTGTTGCATTTGAGAGAGAAAGTTAATTTCTAGTGACTGTTGCAAGCGGAATTTCGATTTAGGGCCCTGTATTTCTTTTACAAAGATGGGCAAACGTTGGTAAGTTTGAAAAAAGTAGAAGCAGGAATTTTAAAAATAGGTAAATCCGCACCAAGGACATACATTGCAGTTCCGTAAACTGCATACATTAGAACATCCAAAGCGGGAAAATTTGATACCATAATTTCAAATCTTACGTAAAAAGGTCTTGCAAAAATCCTACTCACATTTTAGTGGTGTATTTAACAGCTATGCATAACAATTTTGTCCGCTTTAGATGTACTATCAGATGCAATTTACAGAATTGTGATACCGTTTTTCATTGCTGAGTTGCAGAGATGTAGACTTGACACTTTCGGTTTCTGAAAATTTGAGATTTTCAACAATCTTTATAGAAAAAGCAACGGCCTAAACCAAATCTGCTTCCCACAGTCACTTATCAACTTTGTTTTTTGTATACAACAACCCTCATCAAATTTGGTGGTGTGGTTACCAAAAAAAAAAACGATTTCTCTTTTCCCATGTATTTAAATAGGAACCCCACGAGCTAAACCTTCCTCTTAATATCAACTAGAATACCCGCTACCCCTGTTTGCTTTCTAATCAACACCGCGGTTTTCCTGACTCTTAACGTTACGCCTAACATTTTTCGTTCTATTGCTCGTTGCGCAGTCACTAATTTCTTTTCCGGCTTCTTTGTTAACCTCCACGTTTCTGTTCCATACGATACCAGTAGAAATAAAAATTACGCCACATTACAATGCTAGGTTATCGAAATGTCGAAACAGCCTCCTACTGGTTTCGACCACGACGCGCTTCCACTGCAGGCCACGGAGGCAATCAGCGATGTTGATATTCGATGTGCGAAGCAGTGAAAGTGACGTAGACACATAGAATTCACGTCACGCAGCCAAGTTGGCTGTATTTGAGAAAATGTGGCCTTTTTTCGCCGTCAAACGTCACGGCACGTGACTTCTGACAGCCTATATAGAATTGCTGTTTCAGCCGTGTGCTCAAGCTGAGATTGTACGCGATATAGTTTGTCACTACGCCTCCGTGAAGAGCCCAACCCTTATCTACAATCACGGTCACGGCTGGATTTCAGCGCAGCCGTTCCCCAACGGAGCTGGAGGCATACTCCACCATATCGCGCCCTTTATCGTGTCTGAAAGCTTGCTTCGTCTCACCACTAGTGACTTCATTGACTGAACCATTACTTAACTACAACGACCTTAATACGAGAGAATACTTTGACATCTATGGCGTCATAATGGCGTATGGGCTCTGGGGCACCGGCGCGATATTGAAAAAAAAATTAAAAGTCTGGCCTTCATTTTCTGTTCTACTAATCACCATCTTACCGTGAAATTACCAAAAATAGAGTTTTTTAAGAAATACTTTATCAGTGTAAACTGATAAAGCGTTTCTCTTAAGTGTCCTGTTAAAGGATACTTGACGGAGGGTTACTATAGCGATAAACACTTGAAAAATGTGGAAGACACGAAGACAGACACAACAAAAGAACCAAGACGACCTGAAATAGATTAACTGCACGTATCGCCGCTAAAGCTAAAACAAAACTATAGGATTGAGCGAGAAGCACGACTTCGTCGAGTGCACCTTTTGAGTGATATAGAATATATCGTCTTGCGGTAAACACTGCATTTACCAGACGGGTAAGTGGACGGCAATGACTGATTTAAGTAAGAGGCCCTGATTTCTTTTCTTCTTAAGAATGCACGCACTGGGCTGCACTTCTTGCCTCATGCAATTGAGAGGCGTTGTTTTGAGGAACTAAGATTGCTTACGAACACTTCAGTGGGAATGGCCGTTTGAGTGGAAGGCGCGTTCGATACACGGTCGAATCTGGTTATAATGAGCAGACATATGCGCCAAAAAAATGATAGAGTAATTCAGTATACCCAAACTCGCCTATAACAAACGTACACGAACTCATGTTATTCGTTCGTTGTATAGGGACATTTTATTTGCAGTGAAGATAAGAAGCAAGAAAAATATTTTTTTTAAGAACGCAACTAGGCGTATAGTATAGGCACAAATTTTTGAATTCAGTATGCCCAAACTCACATATATAACCAACTCTTGTGGTGCGTTCGTTGTACAGGGACTTTCTATTTGCCGTGGAGATAAGAAGCAAGAAAAGAAATTTGTATTTTTAAAACACTAAACTATAGGTGTAATATAGGCGCACATTTTTGTTTGTACCTTGAAAAGTACGTCACTAACAATAGCGTTATCTGTGCGCAAAGTTGTACAGGCCTGCTCAAGTTCACTTCCGTTGTTGCTATAGGTAGCGTCCAAAACATGGCGGCCATGACGTATTTGAGACTCCAGAAATCGCCTTCGGCGCATGTATAGTCACTAAACGCGCAGCCTTTGAGATCCGGTTTTGTTACTCGAATAAAACCGTCGTTATGGCCTTAATTTGTATACGTTGGCAGCGGAAGCCTAGAGTTCGCTATATAGACAATTGTACAGTTAATTATAAAAGAGTAGTTTTACACGAGTACCAATCAGTTTGTACGTTTCGCGAGTTCGATATTGCCCTCTGATTCGTTGTCTGGCAGGTCTACTAGAGAATGCTGCGAATTACTGCACCTTGTAACATGCGAACGCATTCGTTGCCTTTAGGGCGCTATGCTTTTGACGTACGTTGACCCTCATGAGTCTGGTTCCGGAGACTATGGTTCATGACTACATATGAGTAAACAGCGATCATACGACGGGAATCTCTTCACAGGCAGGTTGGTTTTCTGAACCTGAACAGCTATTGGACAAATCTGCTACAGTTTGATTATGAATGAACTCGTGATAAACGAGAAGTCGCTCTGAAATGCCTTTTTTTTTAATTCGAACAAATTTCTACAATATCGCATGGAGCATATAGAGCAATTCGGCCTGCTCAGGTGGAGAACATGGATATGCGGACATTGGTTGCACGACAAATCGTAACGTCCAGCTGGCTAAATTAAAATATTCCCTGATTTATTCTTTAATTATACTATTTAACGCACATGTTTCAATGCAAACTAGAACCCCAGCAGCGGTGAAGGTATGTATGCTAAGCGTTAATTCTAGGACAGTAGGACTAGTCCCACTTTTGAGATATTCATGCCCTTAATATGCTAAAAAAATTAGCGCAGCGTGCACTAGTGGTGCAAGGCTGGGGCAAACAGCGGAGCTTGTGATCGACCAAGCTACAGCCAGGGTCGCTATCCCGACAACGCTGGATACTCAAACGCAGACTCTCGCGTTCTCGTTCTCTAAACTGAGAATCTTCGACTCGATGACGCCTTTCTCAGCTGCAGCTTTGGTACGGTATTCCGGATCGGCTCGCCGCCGACGCGCAGATTCTCTCTTGGCCGCCCGACGCGCTTCAAGACACAGCCTGGCGAAGCGTTGACATGTCTAGGCGAAGCGACGCGACGGTTGCTAGGCGACGCGAAGTGACGTCATTGCTAAACGGAGCATGTGCGCAGTCGTAGCAGCTTGGTGCGGCGGTGCGGCGGCGAAGCGAGGCGCAGCTGGGTTGTATAGGCAACGCACGGTGTCATCGCCAGGCACAGTTTCTGGTCTACGCTACACGGGCCAACCTCCGGCTTAAACAGCTCCGCTGTCAAAGGTGTACTGCTGTTAAGAAACTATTAACTGGAACGCGAATGGTTTTCGTAGCATATATTTTAGGGCCAGATGATCTCGCAAATGGTGCTAGTCATATTAGTTCTACTAAGCAAACATTGCTTCAGTAATGCCCGGTTTCAGTTTTCCAAATGAGACATGCAACCTAAAGTGAATAATTAGAAAGTTAGTAAATCTTTTAATCAGCTACCTGTACACCAAAATTTTTCATGCAGGCAATTCCGCCTCTTTAGAAATGCACCTTTCTTAAAAGGCTCTCTCTGTCACAAGCTTTTTTTTTCCTATCTCTTTGAACTAAAGAAAGTAATAAATAAACACGTCGAACCGATGACAGCTAACCTGTGGCAAGCCTTAAAACACAGATGTCCGCTACG
The DNA here is from genome assembly GCF_013339745.2 of Dermacentor silvarum. Taxonomy (NCBI): domain Eukaryota; kingdom Metazoa; phylum Arthropoda; class Arachnida; order Ixodida; family Ixodidae; genus Dermacentor; species Dermacentor silvarum. Next base: position 119,671,874 of record NC_051155.1, read on the forward strand.
TAAATGCAACAAACTCAGTATTAGCTCACGGTCCTCTTGAGCAACGTATTTTTACTACGAACTCGTGTCCTTAGTTAACAACCAATAATTTACGAAATCTTAAAACATTATTTTCAATGCAAAGCCTTCAACGTAGAAGTTATAGATCTATTGAGAAATACCCAAATGATTTAGTTCTATGAAGACACCAGTTTCGGTTTTAAATTTAAGGAGCCGATAGCAGCGCCCGCATTTGAGATGGTCGAGCACGAGGCCGCACTAATGTATTTTTGGACAAAAAAATACTGAGAGATGCTTTTACCGATTAACTGATCTAATGGGCCGAAAGAAGACGTAACCAGAAAGATAAAAAGAATGAGTCTTGTTGTACCTATCGTCAACCCGTTTCAAATGTATGTTCATGAAACGAATTCATGTATCCACCCAAATTTGCGTGAGCGTACATTTGAATTACCTTATGATTCTACTCGTATATCAGCCGTCAAGCCAAGGGTATAGTTTATCCCGGCGATAACGGGCGTGCCGCCAGATAATGACAGATTGGTAAAAATGATGGAATTGAACGGAATCGCTGCAGAATAGGTAATTTGCATTCAAAGCTCACGGTTGGCCTTGGCGTCCATCGAACGCTCGGAATCGGTCTGGCTTTGCAAGGACGTCCTCATCGAGTAGACGCTGCCCTGCCTGATGCTAAACTTGGCTGAGCTCGGCGTCCCCGGCGAGCTAGGAACGCTCCCCAGTAGTGGCGACGCAGAAGCCCGCGACACCGGCCAGTCCCACGGCATATGCAACGGTGACGGCTTCGAGGCTGGTGGTGCCGGTGCCGCACTCGTCACCGGCGACGGTGTCGACGACGAGCACGGAGTCACACGTGAGTTCTGTGGCACCTTCAACAGTGGCGATTCCGAGCCAAGCGCCATCGGTGAGTTCCGTGACGTCGGCAACGGCGACGACACCGAACCCGGCGGCACATCCAAGTTCTGTGACGTCAGCGACATTATCGACGGCGGCACCGGAGAGTTCTGCAGTGACGTCGGCGACGCCGACCCCGGCGGCATTGGTGAGTTCCGCGACGTCGGCAACAGTGATGACACCGAGTCTGGTGGCATGGGAAAGTTCCGTGACGTCAGCGACATTAGCGACGGCGGTACCAGCGAGTTCTGCAGTGACGTGGGCGACTGTGACGACACTGAGCCCGGCGGCATTAGTGAGTTCCGTGACGTCGGCAACAGTGCTGACGCTGAGTCCGAAGGTACCACTAAGTTTCGTGACGTTAACGACACTGATGACACCGGTTCCAATGACACCAGCAAGTTCCGTGACGTCGGCGACAGTGGCAGCAGCGCGGTCGGTGACGTAGCTGGCAATGGTGACACCGAGCCCGGTGCCATTGGCAGGTTCTGTGACGCCGGCGACAGTGTTGACGCTGGGTCCACTGGCACAGACGAATTCCCAGACGTCGGCAACAGTGACGATGCCGAGAAGGGAGGCGCCGGTGCGTTCCGTGATGCCGGCAACTTCGAAGGCGGCGAGCTCATGGCAGCTCCGGACGTGGACACTGTCTGCAAGCGCGGCATATTCAGGACAGCCGAACGAAAACATCGGTAGGAAACGTCGGTCTCGAGTTATTACAGTCACAGGTGGCATTTCAAGGTTAACTCCAAGTATACACAAGCGTGATGCTGTACCAACGCTAACTATAACCTGAATGTCAGTTCCTGGACTTTGAACTTTTGCCATAAGACTGTTTTTTGAAAGTGCATCAGCCAATGCAGATCAAACTTACTGCATACCAAGGGCTAAATAAAGGCCCAAACGCTACTACAGAGTTGCAAACTTGCTTACAGAGTCGCATTTAAATTTTACCTCTACAGAGCAGGTTCGAGCCTTACGGCGTCAGCTCAAACCAGACTTGTACACGTTACAGAAAAAAAGTAACCGATTACGATTATAATTACTTCATTCAAAAAACGTAATTTATCACAGTTACTAATTGCTGCCTACGAGAATAATTGAGCAAGTTCTAAACACTACTCGATTACTTTAACACTATTTTCCTCCCTACGTACATTTATTAACATTGCACAAATACAGTACATACATAGAACGAGCTGGCCTGCCTCTTTCAACGCGTCCTCTGTAGCCATTCACACGTTGTTTGTCTTCAGTAAGAATTGCCTTTAAAATTTTTGTTCGGTAATCTTTCCTCATTTTCTTGCGAATACATCTGGAATCTACACTGAAAACTCGCTCGATGTGCGCGTTGGATAGAAGGATTGCGTTGCAACTTGTAACGTACGAACACCTTGCTCACAACATTGTGGGTACGAGAATGTCGCGGTGTTCGGATCTGGGTCATCTAATGGAGCACAGCGCTTTATTATTGCCAGGGCTAGTGTAAGGCGCTCCCAATTAGGCCAGTGAAAGAAATGAAAAAAAAATGTCACAGTTTCGCCCTAAGGGCGAAGCAATGAATGCGATAGCAACACAACAATGTCATACGATGTAAGGTGAGCGGCTTTGGTAGCAATATGAATTGTAGTAAACATGAGCTGATTAAGTAAGCAGGTGTGCTGCGGCGTAAGTAGACCGACATGAAGAGAGACTCGATGACCACGAGAAGGCGCGTGTGAAACGGTGGTGTTGATGAGAAGCGCTTCCCGTGGGCAGCGCGCGTGCGAAGGGACACACCTGTAGCGCTGCACTGCCGATCCGGGCAGCATTGCGTGTGTAGCGTGCGTTGGAAAATGTGGCCCGACTATTACGAACTGAATGAACAAGCGTGGTGTGAGCGCGCACAAACAAACATGAATAGATCACACTGAATGACTGCAGACAACGACTGTCAAAACGCTGGCAGCAAGCAGCGGGCGAAGGTACGTGCGGTCTATCGCTTCAACGGAAACTGAGCGTGCATAAAGGTCAGAGCCGTGTGGAGATAAGAGACGGTGCGGCGAGCGACGAACGCGGTTGCTGGCAGAGGAAAAGTGCCCCCCCCCCCCCCCCCGCTCCCTCCGGCGCTGGCTGCCCGCTTCCTTGCTTGCGCGTGGGAGAGATAAGAGACCGTGCGGTCGAGCGACGAGCGCGGTTGTTGGCACAGTAGAAGTGCGCCGACCCCCCCCCCCCCCCCCCCGCTCCCTCCGGCGCTCGCTTCCCGCTTCGTTGCTTGCGCGTGGGAGATTGAGTGCGTTCGCTCTCCGTGATAGCGCGCGTCCCCGCACGCTTCCGCTCGGGCATACGGCGCGCGCTGAAGATTTTATCTATACGGAACCTCACGGCGACGGCGACGGCGACGCCGACGGCAGAAATCCGGTTGAAGTGTCCATATAATTGCTATCGCAATAAAATCGCCCATAGGTGATTCCGTGGCATCAGCGTCCAAAGTAGCCATCGCTATCGAGCCATGTATAGCGCCATTTTCATTTATTAGCCGATATCTGGTAGACCTCCACCCGGCAGAATTTATTCGTAAGCCATTTAGGCTCAAACGGGTCATTGTAATGGACGCCAGCAAACGCCCACGTTCCTTGAAGAGGTAGCCAAATCTGTAATGTAATTCAATATAAAGCTGCACATCATTCAGGCCCTAAAACACTGTTCGTGCGTTACAATCACAAAAAATAGGTGTATATGAATCACTTATATTTCAAAGAGAAACATACGCTTTTAATGGCCAAAGACTTCTGTGAAGGCCGCCTAAAAGCGCTTCCAGAAGAGAGAGATAAATTTAGTATAAGAGAAAGGCTCGGAGGTCGGACTTGCTAGCGAAGCGTGCAAATCTGCAAGCCCGCCATGTTCAGGCGATCCAGGCGTAGCTGCGAGACGCCGATGGTGGCAAGGAGGTAAGCCATGTAAATATTTTCATCCCTTTTGGACTCGGTAGTTCCCGCCAAACTTCAGTATCAATACTGCGTCGACTGTTATAGCTCGTTTCGTCAAAACTGTAACTAGTTCCATGTAGTTGGTTACTGGAAAAAGCAAATGAATTACAGTGAGCGTCACCGAGTAAACAAGGAAGTCGCTAAATTACAAACTTACCAGAGAACGTAATTGATTACAAGTAATTATTTGCACGTAATTCATGGTGTACAGACGTGAGCAGCCTTGTCTAGAACGCGGGAACAGCGGCTTCCGGGGCTCTCCGGAGCCAGCCAGCGACGTCTAACGCTAGCTGCTGGGTCCGACGTCTAACGGTAGGTGATGGGCATGTTTGGGCCCAGCAACTATCGTTAGACGTCGCTGGCTGGCTCCGGAGAGCCCCGGAAGCCACCGTGCCCGCGTTCTAGACAAGGCTGCTTACGTCTGTACAAGTCGGGCTCTAACCTGCTTCTGCCGTCACAAGCAAGCAGATATCAAACAAGACGAGAAAATTTAAAGTATATAGAAAACATTATTATGGCAAATGTATACCACTTCCAGACGAACAACGGAAGTGTTGCAATGTTCATTTTTAACGGGGAGCAAAAAAAAAAAAGAACGAGAAAAACGCACGGGACAGCTGGTATATATAGAAAAAGACAATTCAAAAACGGCATCAATTGCTAACCTAGCTTAATAAGTCTTGCTATGAAATTATTATCGAAGTTTTCTTATTAAAATAAAATAGCCTGATAAAACACATTTTCTTAATGTTGAGGCGTCCTCCTCTCCAGTTCTTAATTGGCAGCTGCTCTGCTCTATAGCTATCGCCACTTTTTGACGAATATATTCCTGCACAACATATGCCTGTGACATCCTGACAAGTTGGGCAGGAAATGGTGCTGTAAACGACAAGCGGGGGTCTCAACGCTAGGATTTTCGTTTTACTGTATACCATAGGAACGCTATAGTAAAGTACAGCTTATTGCTTCGGATGAGTCGGTGACAGCCAGTGGGTAGAGGACTCAATGCATTCTTTCGGGACCTCAAAAAATGTCGGCGTATAGAGCAACCTGAGCGATGATCGAAGAAAAGATTTAGTGATACGGTTATGAGGAGCGTTCACGTGACATCACGGCCATCATATTCACGGCGGCCACAGAACCGCTGCAGATAAGGGGAATGGCACTAGATGGAAGCAAAAACTCCATGGCGGCTGGTGATAACGTGCCTCATTTTTATCGTGTTGGCTGTATACAAGATGGTGGCCGCGATGACGTCAGTGCACAACCCATACTTGTTTCGGTCTATGGGCACTTTCCCCTTGAAAACGTTGGGCCGCTAATGCAGCCCAGGGATTTCAAGGACAAATAAATTCAAAACGTGTAATAATAAAAAACGCATCTACCATCGTTGTTCAGTTTGGCGAGCCGAGCTTCTCGATACCTGACGATCAATGGTAACCGTCCGCTTGTCCGAAAGGGAGGAAGAAAGCGCACCCGGCACTGCGCCTCGGTAATAAGTGCGTGAACTTTCCATTTTCAAACCAACCAGCGTCTCGCGCGAGGGCTACGGACGGTTCGTTTCTTTATCGGGCCGAACTTCTTAGTGTTTCGCGGGCTTACCTTTCAGGCCTGGAAAAAATTCATGTAGCACCTATTGAGCAATACAAAGCTGGGTCGGGAATTTCCAGGATGGCCCACAATTTTCTCATTGGCACTGCTGCTCCGCATTGAATATTTGAGAAGGTGATTAATTAAGAACTAATGCAATAATTAAGCGATGCAGGAAAAACAGTTTGGCTTGCTCCAAGCGACGGCAAACAATATCACCTTGGCTCTGCCCAGCTACGTGGTACTTGCATATTTTCAAATTTTGGCACAAGTTATTACGTGGGACACATGGTATAAAGTGAACTGGTGTCGCACTGAGTAATCAGACGGATCGATTGACCCGCTGATCAATGTCTGTGGTTTTTCCTTGCCACTTCTGAGCAGATTCGGCAAAAACAAATCACATATGCAAATGTGTTGCCTATACTATCTTGTGTCAGTAGACTGTTATCCTTTGTCTGCAAAACTTCCTAATCTTATCACATCGCCTTATCTTATACTCTGAACCCTATTTCATCACTTCCGTCCTCGACTAGGTTTTCTTTCTCTAAACACTCCCATTATGTTACTTTGATAAGCCAATCGGTTATCTAATCTACGCACTACCTGACCTCCCGAACTCCACTTCTTTTAATCTCAACTTGAATATAAATTACATATGTCTGCCGTCTGAGCTATATCACCCTCTTTCTGTCTCTTCACGATACGCCTACCCTCTTTTCATTACATTACTCAGTGCGCGGTCCTTAGGTTCCACTCGAGCTTCCTTCTTATCCTTCAAGTTCCCATAATTATGTGCACCGTAGAATCAACAGGTCACATACTTTTATTTTCAAAGATCGGCAAAGCCGCCGATGGCGACGTGGTAGTGCCTTCCATACAGGCTGCAACCAATTTTTATTGGTCTGAAAATTTCTTTCTCATGTTCCGATGACCGTGCTGTCATTCCCCCACTGCCGGTTGAATGCGTCTCAGGGGAGGATTAACTGCGGCCACTAAGCAAGCCATATTGTTTTCTCTCGCACAGAGAACCAGTTCTGGTTCCTCGTTGACTCACACGCGTCCGCAGCTGACGCCAGCACCACAAGAAACTGGTGGAATGCACCGCAACCTATGTCAGCGAGCCAGATACCATGCGAGCATGCGACCTACTTGCAACATAAACGAGTGCTAAATGCAAACTGGAAATTCCAAAGGGATACGCCGTCGAAAAGCACAAAAGCGTAACCTCAAGTAACTTAATTTACGTTTATACAAATTTAAGTCACCATTACGTGTTATCGTTAAGTTCGTGAAGAATGTAAAACTTGGGAAGAATTCGACCGCTGTCATGTAACGATGTTCTGTTTAAATGCGGTTAAAGGTACAGAAATAAACTAGTACATTTGCAGATTACACTTTAGTTGACCAGGACGGCCTTCTCCACGCCAAATCTCATTAAGAGGGGCTGGTCGACGCGCATTTTGACAGCGTTCGCTCAGGACTAAATATGCGATGTCTGCGAGCGCCGTCTCCCTGAGAATAAAAGCGAATGCGATGCAGCGTCAGAAGGAGGGCTCAATGAACAGGTCAGGAAGCGATAGAAGCAGCAATTATGTTTTCGTTACGCAACTGCAAAACACCCGTTGGAATTATATTACCAGCTAGGGCAACAATATGAGACGGCGGAATAAATCTGATGGAATGTAAGTGACGCCTTGGACATATTGGGGCTATAGTGGCGTAGCCAGGGGGTGTCAACCGTGCATGTGTCACCCTCTCCCCCCCCCCCCCCTAAAACCATTCACGCAGAAACTCCACTGGAGTTTTCTAAATATGCGTATGAGCATTGTGCCACTCGCTCACCTCTACGTAGCCCGGTGCCATTATCAAACTTGATCCGACCATTATAAACGCTTATCAGCCCTTACCGGTCGTTATCAACCTTTTTGGACTCGATTCGACCTTTACCAACCATTATAGGTCGTTATCAACCTTATCGCAATCGATCCGATCCTTATCAACCCGCATCTGAACGTATCAATCTTATCGGACATGATCCGATCTTCATCAACCCTTATCGGTCCCTATCAACCTTATCAGAATTGCTCCCACCATTATAAACCCTTATCGCTCTTCAGCACCTTATCCATCCGCGTCGGACCATTATCAACCGTGACGAAACCCATATGACCCCTCATCACTCCTTATGTCCTTATCAACTCATTGATTGTTTATCTGTCAGTGTTGGGTGATGCGGAGCGCATGGGAGCCCTAAGAGATAGGTGGTATTTCGGTCGGTGAAGGAATGCCCAGCGGAGGGCGCATCCCGCCACCACCGAAACGCATCGGGGATGTGGCTGGTTTGACATTAAATTTTATTGTGATAGCAATTATACGGACACTTCAACCGGATTTCTGCCGTCGGCGTCGCCGTCACCGTGAGGTTCCGTATAGATTCCAAGGGCGATAAAATCGTCGCCGCGCGCCGTATGCGCCAGCAAAAGAACGCGGGGGCGAACTCCCCCGCGCGCTATCACGTAGAGCGAACGCACGGTGGAAAGCAAACGCAACCGTCGCCCGAAAGGCTGTGGGGGTATGGGAGGGAGGGAGGCGGGGCGGCGCTGTGCTGTGCTCCGGCACCAAAGGCATATCTTGCCACCCGAATCTCCCACGCGAAAGCAAGAAACGGGAAGAGGGAGGGGGGGGGGGGGGGGGCAGCTTCTCCTCTGCCAACAACTTCTCCTTTGCCTGGCGGTGCCGGTCGCCCGCACCGTCTCTTATCTCCACACGGCTCTGACCTCTGTATGCTCTGTGCATTCGCCGCTCAGTTTCCGTTGAAGCGATAGACCACGCGAACCTGCGCTTGCTGCCAGCGTTTTGACAGTCGTTGGCTGCGGTCATTCAGTGTGATCTATTCATGTTTGCTTGTGCGCACTGACACCACGATTGTTAATTCAGTTAGTAAGCCAATGTGTATAAGTTTATGCAGCCGATAAAACTACTATCCCTACTCCGAATTGCCCTCTACTAATTTGATATCGCAATCGATGCTTCGCCTTTCGGGCGAAACTGCGACATTTTTTTTTTTTCGCGAAGTCAGAATTTTCATGATGTCTAATAATGCTCCAAGTCGGCTCTACATGTGGTCCTAGAGATAGCTTTTATCCCACCATCACCAAATCTTCCGACAAAGCCTTGAATTGAATTCTGCGGTTTTACGTGGTTTTACGATTTCATTATGAGGCACGCCGTGGTGTAGGACCATGAATTAACTTTGACCACCAGGGGATCTTTAACGTGCCCCCAATGCACAGGACAAGGGCGTTTTTGCATTGCTTGCACGCGACATACATGAAGTCACTCGAAGAAGCCTACACGGTACTCAGCATCGTTGCTATAAGGTATAAGCCTGCTTTTTACACGGGACGCAGCATCGTTATTAATTAGCCGCACTTTAGTTCTCCCCTGATGGTACAGTAAAGAACCGTCACTGCCTCAAGCTGTAATGCTATGTAATCTGTGCTGTATGGCTACGGTGATGGTACCTACGGCGGCAATTAGTGGCGTTGCAACGAAGTAATGAAGTATGATGGACGCATTGCCTTTATATACTTACAAGTTACTCCTGGCTGGAAAACAGAAAAACATTTGTTCGGGTGACGGCTGACAGTCATGTCATCATTCTGTTAACGTACCTTTCAGCGCGGCAAAGCACAACGATCGTAGCCACAGACTTTTCTTCTTCTTCTCCGTTTATGATAAAGATGATAATGACCTCAATGACTGTGGCTCGTACCCACTAAGGAGTACCCAGTAAGGACAGTACTACAGCACCGCACATCCTTTTAAAGGAATCCGAAGATGACGAGATTGGACAATTAACATATTGTTTTGTCTAAATAGAGACAGCTAATTCGAAGGCTGCCTATAAGGCAAGACGTGCTTACTCAACGGCTGGTAACCATTGTGCATAAGTGATCTCCTCCCTGGGTTAATTTAGGAACTGGGTAATCTGCGCAATAACCATGGTCCTCCTGCCCCAGAATCATTCAGACGAGTCTCCACTTGCATCAGTTTTCCAAAAATACAAATTAAAAAAAAAGATGACAGCTGGTTTGCGCGGCCTTGCAGAACCACAGCCCAATTTCCAGCGAAGCCTCGATTTGTGTCGAAAGAAACCACACACATCAAAAGGTTGTCTTCATAGATGACTCGCCTGTTTGAAACCTTCATACTTGGAACATACTTGGAACCAACATACTTGGAAATTCTGCCTATATTACAGCTAATACTCACCACATTCCCTCTAAATATAGCTTAGTTATATACGCAGCGCACTTGAAAAAAAAAAAACATGAACACAAAAAAAAAAAATTCTGCGCTTCTTGGGTGTCCTCATTCATTGTTTCCATGTTTTTTTTTTTTTGAAGCGCGCTCCTATAACTAAGCCATGAAATACAGCTAGCTTATCGGGATATCTTAAGCCCTAAATATAAGCTCCATGAATGATTAGTTCTCCCAAGACAACTTTCAAAGACGCATATGCCATTTTCGAGTGCTTCTAATAGCATTAGTTCCTTCGCTGTTACAAACTTGCAGAGCCGTTGGAAGCAATGTGAACGTTTAGCAAAATATTTAGTCTCCAGGTACAGAAGCTGCCCGTATATCATCAGAAATTAAGATAAGTCTGCTAAATTCCTCTTGATTCGCCCGAACAATAATACAGCAGACTTTTTGTCAGTTGAAAAAGAATTAAGCAGTGAAAAGTTCGAAACAACTAACCCTCAGACGTGGGCGCGACAGGTCTTGCAATGACAAATTGGGGTGCAGGAAAGGGGGGTAGACATCGGCATCGCCAGGGTGGAGGTGGGCTCCAGAAAACATTGGAGGGAGCTTTGGGAGGGAAGGGGGGGGGGGGCTTTGGAAAACATTGGATGCCCCCCTCGTAGTCGGCGCTTATGCAGCACATCCCGCCCCATCCACATATAGCATCGCGCCCACCATTCCCTTCCGGCTGAACGTACACGGGCCCGGACACCCACTTTTGGAGTGTCATTCTTTCTTCGAGCAAGAAGGAACTGGAACGAGCTTCCATACCTCATTAGTCATAAGGCCATCTGCCGTTGCCGAAGCTGTTACCAATCATATTTACGACGAACACAGGTTTCTAAATGGGGTCCTTAAAGAATAAGATGAAAGTCATCTCCTGCAAGTTCTGTTGTCAATGACTGACGGGCGCGGATCCCACGGGTTCCTTGACGTCGTCGGTCATCAGGTAGCGACGGATCATCCTCCAGCAGTCCTCGTGGAGGGTATCCAGTTGAGGACGGCCATCCTGGCGCGGCCTGCACACAACGTAGTCCTGGACGACACGTGTGAATCTCGTGAAGTCGTGAAGGCTTTCTATGCTCCTCATTCCACGTCGAACTGTGGCATAGGCCTCGGCTACGCTGAGGCACTGCTGCTCAGCGAGTTCTTCGAGCAGTCCGGCATGGCGGCAAACACGTCCCAAGGCCACAGCACAGTGCCTGCATAGAAGAAGTTAAACCTTATCAGTAATACATTCGATTGGCCAAGCACTACAACAACTAAAGCATCATGTGACAAGAATGAAGTCGCACGCCTGTACGAATGCAGACAGCAGCATCGAAACAGAATAGAATAAAAACGTGTCCAAACGAAAATGACGAACGACAACGAGCAGCTATAGACAAAGCCCAGATCACTTGTAAATGTCGCCTCACTTGACCTACAGGGCGCTAAGGTTTTTGAACGACATGCCGACATCTTTGGACGTAGTTGTTGTTCGAGACGCTTTAGAAGCAACCCGACTTGCACTGAGCAGCGCCAATAACTTACTTCAGCTTCGTGCAGTGCCAACGCGAGCGACGGTAGAACTCTAGAGCTCGCTCACCCAACGCCACGTGTACTTCACATTATCAATTATAGCAGAGCGGCACTTGGCGCATTTCTAGAGCGCATGAAATTAATGGCAACGCTGTCTCGTCTTTAAAAAAATGTGTGGCAGAAAGCACGAAGGTAATCTTTAAAGTAAGCGAATAGCTCACGCGGACCGCAGGAATCAGGTGGACAGACTACAGCAATGCTTTCGAAGTGTACTGCTGATGTCAATAACGGTGTTTGGCTCAGATTATCGTTATGATTTTGTAGACGGCATGACAGGGTCACTAGATACGACGGTGGTGGCGCCACGACATCAGAACATCGGTATGACGACGATGTAGACGGTGACACCGCGATGACGGCGACATGGTGGTTTCTTGTTAATTTTATGACCAATTTAAAGTTTGCCTCACATGAATAATGCGAGGTGTCTCTTGAGAATCATGCCATATTTGTCGGATTATATGCCGTGTCGTGATATAGGCGCAGCTGTCGGCCATGTAGCCCCTCCGCGCGCCCACAGCAGCGTATGCTTGCGCGAGAACGCGCGGCCCGCGAAACGCAATAAAGAAGCTTTAGCATCACACGTACTGTAGCATTCGGTGTGAGCGAAGCTTTGATGATCAGATAAGGCAAAACACCACACCACGATAAGAAACGCAGAAGCGGTTTTCAGCGGCGAACATGTCCCGCCACCCGACCGTATAATGGCGCATCCACAAGACGGATGGCTCCGCGGACACTGACGGTGATGATGATTTATTGGCATCCTCTTTAAAACGGGACGGTGACAAATAGTCACCTAGCCTGCTTGAGCTAATCAGGCGTTCTATACATGCTTTTCATTCTAGCGCTTTTGTATACGTCTCCTTTCTATTTCTTTCTCTTTCTATCTACCTAGTATCCATGCCTGTAACGTCAATATCTTCGCTGCTTTTTTCTACCGATACTCAAAATGTATCTTGCTTATCTCGACTGCTGACCCGTTGATACTTCCCTCCACTTTCCTATTCGCCATTGCACTAGCAATGACATCTTCTCCCAAATATAAAATTATAATAAGAAATTCCAAGACCGCCATATTAAATTACGCTAAAGGACGCATCTCGCCAAAGGCGCAAAAAAACCTCCAGGCTGGTTTCCACGGAGACCGAGCTAGGGGAATACAAATCATCTGGGCACCAGCCCACTCTGGCCTGCCAGGCAACGTGAATGCGCATGACGCGGCTCGAGGTTTCGCAGACCGAGACGACGTCACCAACACCAACACGGACGGATTCGCAATCCGCCGGTCGGGCAGAGATAGGCTGGTTTCCTTTAGGGAAATCATTGATCATTACAGACTAGCCAGGGCTAGATATCCGGCAGCACATTGTTCATTAAACAAGTGGCAATCAGTGGCTTGGCGGCTAATACAAACCAACACTTTTCCCAACCCCATTTCCTTCAGTCACTATCACCCAGATGTATACACAGACATATGTAAGCATTGCAACAACCGAGCAGATCTTCAACACATAATCTGGGCATGCCCAAAGAAACAATATAACAATAACTGTTCAAAACCACAACAACCCAGTTTAATAATAAGAAATGAGGAGCAATGGGAGGCTGTGTTGCTCAGCTCGGACCCGGATGTTCAAGCGAGAGTAGTCCAAATGGCTGAAGACGCCGCCGAGGCTCAGGGGCTGCCGGCCGCCGTCTAGAGGGGGGACGGGGGAGGCTTCTAGTCATTACCCCCTCCTCTAACCACATTTTGGACAAAATAAAGTTATTTCTCTCTCTCTCCACTTTCCATCCAAGCACTTCTGGAAGGTGTACGTTACCTACAAGTCTTACTGGGTGAATAGTACCTTCGCATACCATAGGGATGTGCTGAGTGGTCTCATGATTTTTGCTGCAGCAGACGCATGCCTCATCTTGTTGCAAATATTTTCTCTGGTATATTTTTGTCTTTAGATAACATGCTAGAGCCTCAAATAGCAAGGCACTTCTCTTTCTGTTATCGTACATATTTTCCCTTCTAATTTCTTTCTTCCCATTCTTGTAAATCTGCATGATATTTTTTCCCCAATCTTGGCATCCACTTCACTGCCTGTGTTTCTCTCACTTTCTCTTTGATGACCCCTGGTTGTCTATTTACGCTTTCCATCACCTTGCAATTGGTTGCCAACTTTCTTGACATCTTCCATTCCGCGTCCACGCTTTTCAGGTATAGATACTTGTGCACTTTAGCCACCCATTTATTTTCATTCATGCTCCTGAGTCTTGCCTTGGAAACTAATTTTGCTCTGCGCTTCTCTGACTTCAAAAGAGGCCCAACCCATGTCACCCTGCACTGCCTCATTCGTGGTTTTACCGTGGGCTGCCAAAGCCAAACGGCCTACAGATTTCTGGTTAACTTCCAACCCCGACAAGATATCCGCTTTTAAGCACAGAATGGCATTTGCGAACGTTAGCGCTGGCACCATTACTCCTTTCCAGAGTCCACGCACCACCTCATATTTATTGTGATCCAAAGTACTCTAGTATTTCATTATTGCTGTATTCTGCTTCGCCTTTGTTTTCAGATTATCTTGGTGGGTGCTTGAGTATGTCTTTCCTTCGTTTATGTATACGCCGAGGTATTTACGTCGTATAATGCTTGACCATTGGGTATATGGCTTTCTCTTGAATTGATACCACGTAATTACTCGCGTCTTCATTAAAGACGATAATTCTCGATTTCCCTGAAGTAAACTTAACGCCTATAGGTTTGTCGCTGCGTTGTCACACATATTCGCAAGTCTCTAAATCTCTTGCGTTGGCCGCTAGTAGGGCACTATGTCTTCCGCACACATCAGTCCAGGGACTTTCTGCTGTACCCTTTGCCCATTACGCATGTAGGATAAATCAAATCCTACTTCACTGTTTGCCAGTCGTCTTTCTATGCCTTTAACATAAAGCGTGAACAGCAATGGAGACAGAGGACATACTTGTTTCAGTCCTCGGTGAATTTCCACAACTTCATTGCATGTCGGCCTTCCCATACGATTCGTACTTGGTTGTCCCACAACAGCTCCACGAAATCGTAGTCTATGCCCTCCTGCTTGAGAATATCCCATAGCAATTCCCTGTTTACGTTGTCGTAGGCTCCCTTATATCTAGAAATGCTATCCATAAAGGCATATATTGAGCCACTGAAATCTATATGCACTCATTTAGTACAAACATATTAATTATCCTATCAGTGTCTGCCTGGTCTGAACCAATTGTGTAGTTCCTCTAGTCTATCACTTTTTCTCCACCAACTTAGACAGTTCTAATTTTATGGCTAGCATTGTCATTCTATATATCACCGACATGACTTGCCTGTATGAGCTCGTCTTATCCTTATCACGTTTGCCTCTGTAGATGAGGTTTATCTTGCTTTCACGCCATCCAACCGGAATTTTCTTCGTTTTAATCGCTTGCTCTATGGCATTAGTCAGCAGTGCCTTGCTCTTTGGACCCAGGTTGTTGATTAGCTGCAATGGGAATTCATCGGGTCCTGTGGCCGTGTTATTAGGGACATCATCTGCTTTTTCGAGTAAAAGGTTTCTAAACTAAATTTTGATGTCTCAGGCTTCTCTGTTGTTGCTGGATCTGTTTAGAGTCTGAACTACGCTTTCTTTCGTGCCGAAGTTGCCCCTAATAACGTCTTTGATGTACCTCAGCGCATCGTCTCCTTCAAATATGTTACCGTCTTCATCCCTTATAGATGTTTGCAAATTTTTGGTTGGAGTTCCGAGTGCTCTTACATGGTTCCCGAATCTTTTTGGTGCGCCTTTGTCTCTTTTGCGAATGTTGCACACCCAACGCTCACTTGCGCATTTAATTTTCTCAATCATGAGCTCACTCGCCACCCTTTTCTTTTCTCGGTATGTGTTCCATCTAAGGAGCACCTCTTCTTCGTGTAATACCAACTTTTTAGCTTCTCGATATCCCTAGATACCTGTTTACGCTCTTGTATAGCTTGCTGGATTTCATTGTTCCACCACTTGCGTGGTTTCCTCTTTCCAATCCAACAATTTTTCGCCGCGTCTGCCTTATCTCCGGCTGCATATTTATAACGTCTACTAGTTCCCTATATTCCCCGACTGCTGTAGGAAGCGCCTACATTTCATTCTCTGTTTTTATCGGTCTCTGTTATTTGCTTTATTTTCATTTTTAAGAATTTTGATGCTATTAATTTCGTGTCTTGCGTTAGTACCTCTCCTAAATTTTAAGGTTAAATGCTTATGATCGCTATCCAGGCTATCTTTTCCGTGATTCATCTATCGTCATTTGGGTTAGTCGTTCGTATACCATTTCTGAGACTAAAGCGTAGTCGACATTTCTGAGACTAAGTCGCACTTCCGATTAGCACGTCTGTTCCCTTCGGAGAGTGACGCCGAAGGAAACTGACGCAGTCGTAAAAATAGGACACAACATGGTGGCGCAGCCGAAGTTGGCGCCGTCCGCTCGTGGTTTCACCAGAAAAGGCGTACATCAGAATGCAAGACAAAGGCCCACGACACGGCCTTTCTGTTCCAGCGGCCTGTCCAGCAAGCGGAAGACCAGGCTAGACTGAAGTAATAGCGCTGAAGCATTGCCTAAACAACTGCCTGTGTAACGACGCTACGTGCGTGATTGTAAACTGCGATCTAGCGGAACGAGAAATACATATGCACTCGCCTGTCAAGTGCACGTCCTCTGGCGAACTGCGCGGCGCGTGCCACAAGAGCACAGTTTCGACGCACAACGTCCCGCACGATGAAGCAGTGCCGGGCTGCTTCCTTGGTCAGCACTCCGCTCAGGCTGACGCGTACGAGGATGTAGTTGTTGGCCATGTCCTCGGACAAACCCCGAAGGAAGGCACCGACGACCTTGTCCGACCGTATCGAACAGAAGTGAACTGTTCTTATGTTCCGGCTCAACCGGATTACTTTTGCAAGACGTTGTATCTGGTGCTGGTTGGTTTCATCGGCGTCGACTTCGTCTTCGCTGCCGTCTTCGTGGTCGCTGCCATAGGAAGTAATGCTCGCGTGTACCCCCAGCTCGTTGATGCTGGTGTTGCGAGAGAGCGACTCCACTATTTGTGTCCAAGATGCGTTCAGATCGTCCTCCGTCTCGTCGTGCTCGTCGCCATTAAAACGTAAATGCAGATGCAGCTTTCGGAGTGAAGTCGCAGCTTCGACGTACTCGGCGATGGCCGAAGCGAGTGACGCGTCCCCTATCCTGATTTTGAAGCATACGGACGTAATGTGTGCGTGTAGCAAAACATGAGAAAGCGGTGCCACAATATTTCCGAAACCGGATATTTCCACATCTAAGAAAGACTTGGAGTAAAGCAACCCCAAGTTGTGGTGGGCGAAGTAAGTTCCGAGTGAGACCTTCTTTTCAGCTCCGCTTTGTTTGAGAGTCTGGCACAACGTTGGCAGTTGGTTAGAAGCGGTCGCGTGTACGGATAAGGTCAGCTTTTTAAAACTTGCTTTCTTTGAAGTGATCCAAAAAAAAGTCGACCCATTGCGCTGTGTCCCAGATGGAAAGTGGAATGCCGAGTTCTTCCAGCGTGTCGTTATTCGACAGTGGCCCATATACCAGAAGTTGTAATCTTGTGTCCGGCTGGAGCGATAAAGCTTCCTTTAAGTATACGAGTTTGAAACACCGTATAACTCGATTTTCTGCGAAAATCCTACCTGCCAGTCGGGCGTTCTCTTCGTCAAACAGAACGTTGTAAAGCTGCACGTTCTCGATCGTCTTATTTACGAGGACTCCTTCAGCCATCAATTTGAAGCAGTTTCGCCTGCTGGACTCGTCTGCTGCTATACTGAGTGTTGTCAGCGAGGTGTTGAATCTGAGGTAGTGCGCGAACTCGTGCTGTCCAGCCTCGCATGTAACCGAACCCTGTATCGACAGCTCTTTAAGCGTAGAATTTTCTTTAAGAGCTGCGACGAATGTCCTCGCCGTGGTGCCTGTCATGTACAGCTCGGCAAGCTTGACGGTCCTCAGAGATGTGCTGACGCTAATATCAGTCGACAAAAGAAACGACAGTCCGTTACATAACCCGGGTACTCCACGTTTCAACATCTCCACTTGTTGCGTGAAAAAGGAGTCGTCGTCGGGATCCTCGTTGATGACAAACTCTCTGAAGTCGACCTTGAGCAGCCCGGTCAAGTATCCCACTTGAAGGCGTCGTAAGCCATAAGCAACGAGGACAGGGTGTGGCCAATGCGGATGTGCTGTATGCACGAGTGCGTCTTAAGCAGACGGCGGCCTAGCGAAACTCCTCGATTGAAGGACTTACACGAGTGGTCTTGCAGGAAGAGGTTCTCCTCTGCCAAGCTCACTAGCGACAGCTGCCCGCACGGTGCCGGCAGCTCTCGTAGTTCCAATTTGGCTTAAAAGAGCAAATCGTTCAACGGCGAAAGGTGATCGACAATCTGGCATGGACTGTCGGGCGTGGCTGTACAGGGTAGCAGTGGGGAAAAGGCGGCGCTCGCGTCGGAAGCATGCGGAGAGTCTCTGTGGTTAGCCAAGGCAGTGCTGAAAGCAGCCGCTCCTGCCATGTTGGGCTTCGCTGACCTTGGTGCTGCGCTGTCGTTTTCACGACCTGCATCAGACACAGCAGCGACAGAATAATAGCTAGTTGTTCCTCTCGGGAATGGGGCCACACGATTCTTGAAGGTACGCAAAGCGGAAATATTAATTTGAGGTAGAAACGTCAGAGGGCCCAAATTGGTGGCATCGCTGATATCAACATTTGTGCAATTTTTTGTGTCCAGAATCACAGGCAGCTCGCGTCTAAGCAACTGGCATCAGTAGCCTGTTCTGACAAATAACACCTAGTGTCGTTCGTTACGGTGCGGATATGTATGTTTGTGCGATGCAATTGGCACTAAACTAGAAATGCTATTAAATTTTTTCCTTAAATTGATTGTATGGGTGAGTAATCATTTACAATTGTACAGATTAAAAACGTTTATAATATTATTTGCTCTCTCTCTCTCTCTCTCTCTATATATATATATATATATATATATATATATATATATATATATATATATATATATATATATATATATATATATATATATATATATGTATCATAAGAAGCCAACAAACATTAACACCAAGGACAACATAGGGGCAATTACTTGTACTTACTAATTGAATTAAATAAACGATAAATTAATGGAAATGAAATGGATGAAAAAACAACTGTCCGCAGGTGGGGAACGAACCCACGTCTTCGCATTACGCGTGCGATGCTCTCACCATTGAGCTACCGCGGAACCGCTTTCCCATCCACTTTCTGGGGTATTT